>NC_031773.1:1476898-1523478 GCF_001522545.3 Parus major
AAGTTGTGCTCTGGTTATTAAAAACCACAGCAAGACAAAACCTAAAAGTCCACTTGAAAGGTACAAGGACCCAGATATTAAAAATATCCACTAAAAAGTCACAAAAAACCAGGCCCTTCCTGCCCGTGTAAGCGAAAGGAACTTTCCTGAAGGAGCCACGTAAGGGATTTCCTGATTTGGTCCCACACCTGATTAGGAGTTGCTGAGGCATCAATCAAAAACCTCGTTAGACATTAATCACGTGGCTGCACAGCAAGATTTATGAGGGACTGTGAAGTTTGCAGCATCCCATTCATCTGGAACAAGGACTTTGACTTTGTGCTCTGTGGTTGAATCCTGCTGTCCCTGGGCTGTGTTTACATCCCTCAAACAAACAAAGCTGTCCATAAAAGCAGGAGAATAAAGCACCCTGCATCCCACTGCTCTTTGGGAATGAAAATTAATACAAAGTGGTTTATTAAAAAAGCCATTTTTATGGATTTGGGGCTGTAATTAAATTGTCAAATTCCTAAAGGTCAGGGCAGTGTGTGTGGCCTGGCTGTCATGTTGAGCTGGTGATGCTCTGCTCTGTCCTTCTGGACTGCAGCACTGGCACAAGGACAAATCTGCTCCTGGGACACTCCACATCCACATTTTCCTTCCTTGGCTGAGTCCCAGGACAAGCTGGATAGGTTTTTATGCCTTATCATGCCCAGGATTGACCTGAACAAAGTATGGGTTCTAAAACACATCTGGCCAGAGTGACAGATAAATTTATTTGTTTTTCATAGCTTTTGTGAAGTTTTAGATAGGAGGGCTGAGCTCTGAATAAGTTCTGATCTATAAATTAAAAGCTTTAATTGGTATTTTACACCATCACATACCCTGAATTCAGATGGAACTGCAGTGTGGACACTCTGCTCCATCACCAAACCAGTTTCAAACTCCACACTGTGAACCCTGATTTTCATCATCCTCCCTATACTTGGGAGAGTCCACAAAATCCAAGGAAAACCAACACAACTCTGAATTTTCCAAGGATGAATGAGAAGCCCAGGTAATTACTGGCCTCTCCACCTCATATTGATCAGGGACAATATCACAGAACAGATGTGATAGAGGATTCTATTAAAAAAGAATTAAGGCAGAATAATAGAATTCATGTCCAGCCACTGGGATTTCCAGAAGATGGAAAAGTCATGGTTAAAGTATTCTTATGATAATAACAAATTTAGCTTTAAATAAACAGAAAGAGATAAAGATTTATGTCTACCAAGGATGTGACAAAAGCCAAAACACCAGAAGTCAACAAAGAAATCCAGGCAGGTGCAGTACAATGCTCAACTAGAAATGAGAAAATCACTGATACTGGATTTTACAAGCTCCCAGAAATCTTAATTCCTCTTTTTATCATCTATATTCCAAAAGAAATACCAGATTATTCCAGCCTCCTTTTCTTCTGTTGGATGGAAACCTTCTCAGTCTCAAATCAACCCATCTTCATTTTTAAAACAACAGTAATTAGAAGCTGAATCAATGAAAGCACACAAAAAAGGATTTTTCCCAGAGAAGCTGAGGCTACTCCTGGATCCCTGGAAGTGTTCAAGGCCAGACTGGATGGGACTTGGGGCAACCAGGGATGGTGGAAGGTGTTGAGGTTAGAACTGGATGATCTTTAAGGTCTCTTCCAACCCAAACCATCCCTTGATTCTTTAAATGTGGCTTTAAATGTGGATTAAATTTAAATTCTTTAAACGTTGCTTCAAGCCATTTCCAGATTTGAATGGACCTGAGCTTTTCCTGGCTCACATTCCTATGGAAAATTACTAGAGAAGGTTTATAAATGATAATGTTTGGGGAGAAAAATGGCAAGTAATAAAGTGAACACAGAGAATCACGTCTCCTGTTAGTGCTTTTCATTCCCGTTTTCATAAATATAATCAATGTACTGTAAGGATTTCAATGTCAGCAGAGGAAAATTTCTACCTGTACAGAAAGTAAAGGAATCTTGATCTATGGGATAATTGTGTAAAGTTGACTCTGGAAAATTTGGGGATATTAAAGGTAATGGGTATTAATCAGTTCACTGGAAATGGCTGCAAAAAGCAGAGCTTTGATCTCACATCTGGAATGCCAAATCAAACCCTGAAATCAGGGAAAAGAGGTGGAAGGTGCAGCCTGGAAGTGATTAAAAGTCTGGCAAACAGGAATTCCAGCATCACACGAGGCCAGCACCAGCTCAGCCTCGTCAGCTGAGAGAGGAGCAGGCTCAGGGGTGACTGCAGCAGCCAGCACGAGGCCACAGAGCTGGGTTAAACACCTTCCCTGGTGGATTTTTGTTAAGAATCCAGAGGCTGGAATGTTGGAGCTGTGTGTGATGAAGGGTTAGGCACAAAATTCCAGAGCATAATTAACCAGGGATAGCAAAGGTTCCAATTTGCTGTCACTGACTCCTCTTTCCCCCAGTCAGGACTGGATGCCTTCCCAAAGCACAGGCCCTCTGTCAAACAGGAATTAATTCCAGAAAATCCCATGGTTTGTCTTAGCCAGGGATCAGGGGAGGAGACCACAAGAGCTCTGTGCTCTCTCTGTGGGATCTTGACAAAGCTGCTGCACCACTCACAGAACAATTTTTGGCTTGGAAGGGACCCTAAAGCTCTATCTCATCCCACCCTCCATGGTGGACACCTTCCATGATCCCAGGCTGGGATCCAGGGGCAGCCACAGCTTCTCTGGGAATTCCATTCCAGAGTGTACCCACCCTCCCAGCCAGGAATCCCTTCCCAAAATCCCATCTAACTCTGTCTTCCTTCAGCTTAAAGCCGCCCAGTGCCAGCTCTGAGGCTCCTGCACCAAGGAACCATCACCACTGAAGCTCCAGGGGCCATTTCCAGGAAATAAAATAGGAAATAAAACCAGCAGCTGCCAAGGTTTGTGTTTGGGAATGGCTTTGTGCCAGTGGGAATTCCTCACCCAGGCCTGTCTTTGGCACCCACTGGGAATGAAACCCCAACTGAAGACTCTGAGGGAAGCCAGGAGGGAAAACCTGACAGAAAAGACCCCCAGGGTATCTGAGGATGTCTCTGACATTTTGGCGTCCAACACCAGCCACTGAGAGCAAAATTTATCTTCAGTTTAATGCTTTGGTGCCCTGGACAGGGACGGGAACACTGTGGGCTCCTCCTGAGCTCTGCCAGCCCTGGGAAAGCTTTGGAATTACATTCCAGTTGGACCAAGCAGGAGGAATCAGCAGCTGAGATTTCCTAATGGGATTTCAGAGAGGAAAGCTGGTTAAAAACACAACAGCAGATTCCAGTTATCCAACACCCCGGGGTTCAGTGGGAGCAGTGCTGAGGGAAGGCACCAGGCTCCTGAGAGATGCTGATACCCAGCCACAGGTGATTCCAGGAGCAAGGAAAGCAACTGCAAGTGAATCCTGACAGGAAAAAAAGCTGGGAATTCAAGCTGGATGCACTGCTGTGATGTGCACTTACTGTAAATGTGGAAAAGAGGCATCATTCCCAAAGACTGAACTGGGGATGGATCTTTCCGATCCTTTCCAACCCAAACTATCCTGTGATTCCAAGCTCTAGGGACAGGAGAACTGTTCACAAAGTGCCAGAACCAGGCAAGAAAAGCTCGGTGAGGCAGCAGTCTGTAGCTAATTACCCAGTAATTTGCTGTATCAAAAGTCTTGATAATTAAAATGCTGCAGGAATTGTGGCATTTCAATAAAAAAAGAGGAACAGTTAATTGAATTCTAAGAGCTCTGAGCTTCCTGTGTCAGTTTTATCACATGGAGAACATGGGCTGAGCACACACCTGGCAAACACACCAAAGGGGGAAGTCTGAAAGAACAAAACTTATATTTTTAGGGGCTGTGAACACCTGTAATACTGCTCAACCTGCTTTATCTGATCTTCTTGTGGCTCCTCCAATTCATTTAACTGAAATGTAATAATAATAAAATCCCTTCCAGAATTAATTCTTTCAAGGCACCTCCCAATTCCATTCCTGTACAAGAAGAATTACTTTTGTTTTTGGGGAAGAGTTAAAAAAATCCCTCCTGAAGTCTGCAGATAATGCTATCAGTGCTAACTGTGAATTAGTGCAGACCTGGGAACTTTCATCTCCCTCCAGGGAGGGAGGAAGGGAAGGAATAAACCTCAGAATTACTGGAAAAGCACAACTTTCACCCAAACTGCCACAGCAGCTCCCACAGCTCCCAGGAAAGGGACCCTGGCCCAGTAACAAGTGCCCAGTCCAAGGATTTAAATGGAGGTTAAATCCTTAAAAAATGGCTTTTTAGTGGATATTTTTAATATCTGGGTCCTTGTACCTTTCAAGTGGACTTTTAGGTTTTGTCTTGCTGTGGTTTTTAATAACCAGAGCACAACTTGTACCACTGAGATGTGAGATTTATTAAAATCCTCCATGAGGATGATGAGAGCAGAACAAGTGACCAACTGGGGCTGTCCAGACACGGGGAATAAATGGGGGCTGGTGACTCTGGGAGCAGCAGGAACCTCCCAGTGCAGCGAGAAAGGGAAACTTGAGGCTGTTTGTGGACACCAAGAGCTGCCAGGATTTTCAGCCTGTCCCATGAGTTAATATTGGGGAAAAGTCAGAAGGGATTTCATTTTTATGCTGCAGTTTCAAGCCAAATGAGCTGTGTTGAATCCTGGAATGGTTTTGGGTGGGAAGAGACCTTAGAGCTCATCCCATTCCATTTCTCTGCCATGGCAGGGACACTTCCACCATCCCAGGCTGCTCCAAGCCCCATCCAACCTGATCTTTATAAATGGGAACAACATCTGAGCTATCATTTCCCCCCCGCTATCTTTCCCAGTAGCTCTGCTGGTTTATTTATATATTTTAATAAAAGACAAACAAACACTGGTGACAAATTTATTTAAGCTACCAATAGTCAATTTGACTAACTGGGTCATAAAACAAATGGACAGCGTTTATTTTTCTCCAGGCACCTCAGCTGTTCTGCAAACACAGATTACAGCGGCAGAAACGATCCGAGTAACAAGGCCACTTCCTCATTTTGGTATCAGGCTCTTGGCATCCAAACAAAACACAAAACAAATAAAGAAAAATAAATCCTTTTGGAATTTTTGACAACTGAACACAGTCAGCTTTGGGGTGGTAGCTTGTAATTGCTATGACTGTGACGACCAAATAAAAACATCTTTGTGTGTGTGTGTGTGTGTTTTTATGTATTATTTCTGCACATACATTCACACACGAGGAAAGGAGATTTTGATGGGATATTAGGAAGAAATTCCTGTCTGGGAGGTTGGGAAGGGGGTGGAATAGAATTCCCAGAGAAGCTGTGGCTGCCCCTGGATCCCTGGAATGTCCAAGGCCAGGCTGGATGGGCATGGAGCAGCCTGGGACAGAGGAAGGTGTCCCTGCCCTGAGCAGGGGGTGAAATGAGATGATTTTTAACCCAAACCATTCAATGATTCTACAATTCTAGTCCAGGTATCTCCTTAGCTCATGGTCCTTCTGATATGAGTGATAGTTGATGAAATAAATCTGATCCAGTTATGAGCCAAATGCACCCTAAAATGCACCAAAACAAGGAACTTGATCAGAGAGGTGCAATTTCCACCTGCTTCGTAGATGACACAAAATAAAGCATTTCCCTTTAGGGTTAAATCCCCCTGGGTTTGACTGGACTTCCTTTTGTTCGTGAAGCACACAAAAAGGTCAAGGAGGAGTGTAAGAGTTGAACAGATAATCGAGTGCAGATTTCTGCCCTGCAATTATAATTTAGCCAAGCTCCAGTGGCTCTGCATGATTTGGAGGTGGGGAAGAATACAGCTAGAAATTTATACTCATAACTGAAGTAAAACTAAACACTTTTAAATCACAACAAGAATTCTAAAGCACAGCAAAACCAGGGCTGTGCTGAACCCACCTAAGATGAGCTTCTGCAGCTCAAACCACCACAGAAAATCCAGCAAAGACAGGGGCAAAAATTAAAAAAAAAAATAAAATAAAAAGGCAGCATGTTGCTTAAATACCAACCATGTTCAGTGCTGGGTAATACAGCACACTTTGTGTATTCTGTGCCTTCAACTAATTGCTGAAGACATCCTGCTGCAGTGTGGATGGTAAGAGTAGTGTGCCCTCAGTCTTCATTAAATGCCAGCTCTTAATAACAGACTCCACAAGGGCTTTAATTGCATTTAGTCGCAGCTTCTGAACTTTAAAAGTTGTTAATCAGATTTCTATGTAAATGGAATGACGAGTAAAGGTTAAGTACAGGTTTCTGAAATTTCAGCAGTTGAAGACGTATCGCCCTTAACAGCAAAGAGAAACTACCAACCTTGACAGGAACTAAACATCTTAATTAAATACTCACAAGTACAGTACTTATTTCGGCGTGAAGTTCTATTTTCAAATGTCAAACTTAATCAGGCACTTGACAAAAAAACATGTGATATCCCTCCAGCACACGGGAACAAAAATACCTGGGGATCCTTCCCTCAGGAAACACCTGCACATCTCCCAGTCCTCAGCTCCGAGCTGCTCGCCCCAAACGCCAGGAATTCAAGTTTTATGGCTCTGGAAGTGCAGGATTCCAGGGGAGAAATAGGATCTCATATTTTTCAGCGTGTCAGCTCTCCCTGCTCGCTCCATTTATCCCTGGAACAAGCCTCACGCTGCCAAACAAACATAAGGGTCCTCATAAATCTGACTCGTGGAGATTTATGCCCCTCCAGGGCACAGCCCATCAATTAGCACCAGTCAAAAGTACACAAACTTCTCCAGCAGGAGGAAATTTAGTGTGTCTGCACCGTGCCAGACACTCCTGAGAGCAGCCAGAGTGCTGCTTGCTGCTCCTCAGCTCCAACCCCGAGCCACCCACCACGCTCCCAGTGAGGAGTTCAAGCCCTGGGCTGCCTCCCTCGTGCTGCTAACTTACTGGATTTACACATTTATAACCTCCAGAGCTGCTAGAACCAATATAAGAACTGAATATGGCGCTCAGACAGGAGTCCCAGCCCTTTTTTAAACCTGTGTTAAGATTTATTCTCATCAACCATGATTCCAGTCTTTGATTTCAGCTCACTGGCAGGGAAATGTGGATTTTGTTATCAGTGTGGACATCCTGCCCTTCCCTGCAGGGCTGTCCAGCAGCCACACACAGCTGTGGGATCCATCGAGGATGCTTTATGCCAAAATATTGTAAAATTAGTATTTTATTCAAATGCTAATCTGAGGGAAGGGTGGCTGCACCTGAGCAAGGGATTTGAGGAGCAGAGAGTTTTGCCTTGGAACAGCAAGTAGTGAGAAAAGAGGGTAAACAGAAAGGAAATAGTGAGAAAGGAATGGTGTAAGAACAATGAAAGTTAATTAAAGTAAGAGAACTACAGAGCCACCAGTTGCTTCATCTTCCTTCAGATCAATTGAAAACATCATCAGAGAGACTCAAAAAAAGGAGGATGAGCAGGGAAACTTCCACTCAAGGAAACTTCCACCCACCTCTTTGTGATCTGCTGCTGTAGCAGGAGACATCACCCAAAAAGCGATTTACAAACTGGTGTGAAGGAGGAAAAAGATTAAATCTTCTATGGTTAATCTCGGGGTTGTTGCCTCATTATCTGTAAAAGGCTTTTAGACAGATGTCAAAGGAAGGGCTGTGATGCTGCATTTAAAAAAATCCTTCATTTTGTAAATTCCTATTTCATCCCCTGCCTGTCAGAATTGGTTTTCAGACCCTTTTCAGATTTAAGAACCTGGCACCCACCATCCCCCCTTAACAAGCCCCAGATGATCAGGAAATGCTTTCTTGACCCCTTTGAAACCCACGCTGGCATTTTCTAATTGACCAAACCCTCCAAGATCCAACCACATCTGAACTCACAACTGTGGCCCGGAGGCAGAGCACCTAAAAGAGAGACACGGCCCCAAAAATTAGCGGCATGAAGAGTTCCTACAAAAGAACAGCAAAATTCCAGGGCAGAAATGGAGGTTTCTGTATGAACGAGCCCAGTGCCACCAAGAGTTGATGAAAGGCCACGTTCCCCTTTGACACCAACCCAGCAGCCACCATTTCAAGCCCAGCTTTAAGGCCACTGACGTCTTTGAAATGAGAGCAGAGCTACAGAACCTCTTTGTCAAACCTACAATACCCATGGCTTTGTATTCATCCCCTTCCCAAATGGGTGGAAGTTGTAGCAGTGCTGGCAGCACTCTGGTTTTGAAGGTTTAAAATCACATTTTAACAAGGAAAGTGCCCCTGAGCTCGTTCCAGAAATACCTATTTCTGTAAGGCTTCGGGGCCTTTGACGCTATTCCAAATACTGTGATGCCAGAGGGGGGAGCTCACAGCACAGACAAGATTCCCATTCTCAGGCTTGAGGGGAAAAAAAAAAACCCAATAAAAATTTCCAGCTGTTTACAGCTGCTGTGCACGAGGCATTCCAGCTTTTAAAGCATCCATCAGGATTGCTCCCTTCTGCCTTTTATGCTGCTCTCTAAAGGTGCAGCACCAAAATGCCAGCGTTAAGCAGATTATAATGTTTGTGAACATGTTCCATGCCAGCGGATCCCTGAATGCCTTTCTGCATCAGGGAGCCTTTTCCTCCCCCTTTCATCAGCTTATCAAATGAAGCTCAACACTACCAGCTCCATCTAATGATACCAGGGGCCTTGTAATGGGATTAGGAAAAACACCATCATTAGTTTCAAGGAGGAATGTGACCTTCAAGACACTTCTGACTCCTTTAAAGGGATGGAGTAGGAACAATGAAATTAATTCCTACATAGGGACGAGGAGTGGGCAGGGAGAAGCAAGAGGCTTTCAATTCCCAGGTAAAGATTATCTTTCCTCCTCTATTAATGGCAGCTAAAAAAGCCAATTGATTATCAAAATTAAACTGGAACTGAGATGGAAAAGGCAGAGCTGGGGGTGCTCACCTGGAGAGGAGAAGGATCCAGGGAGAGCTTCCAGCACATTCCAGGGCCTGGAGGGGCTCCAGGAGAGCTGGAGAGGGACTGGGGACAAGGCCTGGAGGGACAGGACACAGGGAATGGCTTCCACTGCCAGAGGGCAGGGATGGATGGGATCTGGGGAAGGAATTCCTGGCTGGGAGGGTGGGGAAGCCTCCACAGATTCCCCAGAGAAGCTGGGGCTGCCCCACCTGAGCCTCCAGCTGGAAAACCCTGAATCCTCCACTTAATTTCCACAGCCCTCCCCAGCCCCGAGAACACTCTGTGCCCTGCTAGAACACGTTGGCTTTGGCAAAAGTTCACATCATTTTAGATAAAACTGCTCCAGCCAGACCTGCACCCATCCCTTCTGTTTACCCTGAAGAGTGTAAGTGCTGCTGGAATCACTCCGTGCCTTCCAATACCCGACCCAATCACGCACGTCATTGTTCCCCTCGGTAAAAACAGCTCTTCAGATTGCCAAAAGGAAGTGTAAATGCAGTAGCAACAGGAATCCACTTTAAAGCTAAAAGCCTCAAACAAAAAAAACCCCTCCAATTTGTGTTTTTATAGGATTTAAACAAAGTATTGGTGCTGCTGCTGCTGTTCAGAAAGAGCCTCTCGTGAACAGCATCCTGATATCTCCATCTGCCTTTTACAGCAGATAAATCTGCTGTTGTTTGGGGTGTGAATTCAGACTGTCCCATTCAGACTGTCCCCAACAGGAATCCCAGAGCCTTGCTCCTTCCTGCTGAAACTCCACCTCATCCCTGGGCCACACAGTCAGTTTTTAATGATGATATTCTGGGCTTGAACTGCAATTGCATGAGAGAACTGGGGACTGGTTTGGTTTGAAAACTGAAGGAAAAGAGGTAAAATGTATCATGTCAGCAACTAATCTGGCCAGAAGGCTGGGTACTTGAATTCAGGTTCCAATGTCCCTGAATATTCATTTTCTTGGTGCTGAAGGACAAAGACAGGGACAGAAATGGATAATTCCAAACAAAACCGACCCTGCCTGGGGCAGGAGCAGGAGAACACTGTGTGCATGTGTTTAACACCTCAACCCCTACAAAACACCAAATCCTGGTGCTGGCACCAAGCCCCAGCTCCAGGTTGATGCAGAATTCCTTGGAATGTGTGTGCCAGTGGCAGGGGAATGCCACAGGGTGGAGCCAGGATAAAGCAGATGGCTGAGCATCCATTCCTGTGCTCTGCCAGCTCTCCAACCACTGAAATGCTGCTTTTGCCCAGAAGAAAAGCTGCCACAACCACGGCAAATTCTGTCCTTCGAGGTTCTGCCACTCCCCCCCTGCACCAACTCCCTCCTCTCTGAAATTTCAGAGGTTCAAAGCACATTTATTTATTATCCTGAATTTTATTTATTCAGGACGCTGCACAGACATCACCCATCACTTCAAGCTACCAAAATTATTTAAAAAAAAACCTTCTTGCATCTCTTGTAACTCAAAAAACATCAAGAGGACTGTCAGTACATCAGTTTACATGTCCAGTTATGTCACGGTACATTTAGCACATATAAATATAACTTCAGTAAAAAAAAAAAGCTAATTACTACATGGCTTCTAACCATGAACAAGAATTAGAAAAGACAAACCTACATTAACTTGTCTCCATTTCAGATAATTACTTGTGAGGTTTTTTTAAGACATTTGTGACTCACGAGGGAGTCTGTGAATTTACTGTCTCCTGCAATCTAATAACGTTGGCAGCGAGGAGAGTCACCTATTTATTGGTGTGTGACACCAATCCCTTCCCATGGATTAAAAAAAGCTGTTAGTTAGGAGCTCTCCCTTCCCCTCCCAGCAGGAACAGCTTCCAGCAAACAGAGTTATTTCAAATAAAATAAATTAAAAAAAAAAAATCAGTTAAAAAAACCCCACAGCAACAGTTCATGGAAGTTGAGAGAGAAGAGAAGGATGGAAGGAGTTCCATTACTCAGCTGGACAAGAGGGCAGGGAGATTTGTCACTTTTATTTACAAGAGATAAAAGAAGGAGGTTTAGGAGAGACCACACAGGGTGGAACAAAGCTCCAGGCCCAGGAATCCAAAAGATCCAGAGTGCATTTATTAATATCACCGAGATTCAAATAAAAATGGCATCGAGAAGGATCCAAGGAAGGGGACAAAAAAAAAAAATAAAATAAATCCAGGCCCACAGGTTGCAGCCAGACAAAGGAAAGGCAACAGGCACATTTTAAACACTCTGAGCACTCGAAATCCTGCAGACACACAAATCACTGTCAAGGATGAGCCAGCAGCTCCCAAGTGCTCCCTTTATTCCCTTCCATTAGTCTGCTGCAGCTCCCCCGATCCTATCAGTCAGAAATGCAGCACTAATATCCACCTTTATTTTCCTAAAGTTTAAATGCATTACAGCCCAAGTGTAAATAATTGATAAATCAAGGCAAGTAGGATGCTGGGGCATGGCTGGAGTCAGGGTAAAGCTTTTAAGAGGAGGAGGATGGGTGCACATCTGTATAAAAACACACAATTCTCCTGTGCCAACGGGGAGTTTGCAGGGAAACCACCCCCTCCCCTCCTCCTTCAGCCTCCCTTGATTTTAATATCGGCCCTTCAACCAAAAGCTCATTTTAATCCAATTGTAATGTCACTTGAGTTCTTACAAATAAGGAGACCACACAGGGAGCTGATGATTTTAATTCTGGCACTTAAATCACGAGTGTGAAGTTAAATGCAACACGTCCCTTCCCCCTCCCGTTAATTCCACATTTAATTGCCAGGTTCTTCCCAATCCCAACCTGCAGGGACTGAATCACACAGGAGAAGTTCCACAGCTCTGACACCCCTGAGCTGCTGCATTGGCTCTCTGCTGTTTCACCCATCCCTGTGAGTGAAAACCCCAGAGATTTTCCAGGAATCCCAGGAAACTGGATCCCAGGAGATCACCCAGTCCGTCCTCCAAGGAATGTTGTCGTGTCTGAGAGATGTTTGGAAGTTTTTAAGGGGGATACACAACCACAATAAACATCCCCAGATCACTCCCTGCTTACACACACTCTCCACTGGGATAGATGGGAAAACAGGGAATATTCCAGTCTCCCTGGCCAGGCTTCAACTCAGCACTTCCTACAGGATCACATCCTGGAAAACACAGTTACACTCCCCTCTCCAGCTCTCTTGATAGATTTGAAGCCAGAGGTCTCCCTCCACCTCAGGTTTTTTCCCTAAATCCTTGATCACAGAATCCTGGAATCATTCAGGCTGGGAAAAACCTTCCAGATCATCAAATCCAACCATCAACCATCAACCAGCACCATTTTAACCCCAACATCAAAGCTGGTTTTGGACACTTCCAGGGATGGAGACTCCACCACTGCCTTGGGCAGCTGTGCCAGGACTTTGAAATCCTTTCCATGAAGGAATTTTCCCTGAAACCCAACCTAAACCTCCCCTGGCACCACTGCACTGTGGATTTCATATCATTTTTTCAGATAATGCAATAATTCCAGAATATTCTGAGTTGGAAAGGACCACATAATGATAAATACAGTGTTACATATTTTTTTATCTATATATATAAACACACACACACACACATATATATATAAATAGAAATAGAGATAGAAACAGAAAAAATAAATATAAATATAAATATAAATATAAATATAAATATAAATATAAATATAAATATAAATATAAATATAAATATAAATATAAATATAAATAAAAGAGCACTAAAATAATCACTAGCTTTCATAATATTTTCTTCAGAATTGTCCAACTTTTCAGCTAATTTTGATTCCCTCAGACCTGACCTCATTTCTGGTACTACAAAGAAGGAGAGGAGGGTGACAGCCCATAATAAAATTCTCTGCAAGAGGAAACAAAACCCACAGAGAAACATTTAAACCACATGGATTTGATTTGTCTCCTCAAATCTGGCATTTGTCAGGCAGAGCAGACGAGGAGTTTCATTCACTTCACCTGTAAATCTGCCCATAACAACATGTGTGAAACTCAGATTTTTGGGATGTTTCATGCCTGAAACCTCCTCCAGTCCATTTCTAGTTGTAAATTTTAAACCCATAGAGAGACAGTAAATGATGAGGGAATGGTGGAATCACCATCCCTGGAAATGTCCAAAAACCGTGTGGATGTGGCATTTAAGGGCTCGTTTTAGTGGTGATGGTTGGATTTGGTGATCTCCAAGTTCTTTTCCAACCTCAATTCCGTGTGCACGGACCTTGGCAGAGGGAGTTTGATTCCAGCAGCAGCTCCTCCATTCAACTGCAGCCCCAAAAAGCTTTTCCCCAGCCATTCCCTGTTCCCCAGCCGTGCTGATGGCCCCTGTCCCATCCCTGGGAGTGTCCCAGGCCAGGCTGGACGGGGCTTGGAGCACCCTGGGATGGTGGGAGGTGTCCCTGCCCATCCATGGGGTGGCCCTGGATGGGCTTTAAGGTCCCCTCCGACCCAAATTATTCTCTAATTCTGTGTCTCGGAGCAGGAAGAAGCAGGAATTTCCACTTCCCACCCATTATTTTATCATTCCTCCTCATCTGTTCTCTTCCCAAGGGAATCAAAGCCAGCTTCTCCAGCCTCTCCTGCCAGGGAAGGAAGTGAATGTGCCACAAACAGCCCTTGCCCCAATCCCAATCCCTTCCTGTCCTGCAATATCCTTCAGGGTGAGCCCAGACAGTTCCAGTGAGGCTGCCAGCATTCCTTTCTATAAAACAACATAAAATTTCCTTGGATAGCCATCCTTTACACTCTCCCAGTGTGGATCACACTTTGCACATTCACAGTAGCTGCCACTGAGCCTCCTAAAAATGACACTTTCCTGCCTTTGTCTCTTTTGGAACCATGGAATCTCCACAAATAATTTTATTTTCCCCCTTATCACACTAATCTCAGAGACCCATCATTCCCTTTTTGTCCCAAATAACACAGAAGATTTTGTGGCAGGCATCAAAATTTGCTGTCACCCTGCACAGCCCTTTTTGAAGCCCTGATCAGCACCACAAGGATCATCAGCAAATCAGAATTAACATTTCTTCCTTCCATTATGATAATTTCCCACTGATTCTTAGTTTAAATCTCCTGGTCAGTTTTTTTTTGGTCAATTAAAAACAAAATAAAAAAGAAATAAAACAGCAAGCAACAAAATAACCCCACTGCAAAGTTCTTTATCCCTTTCAAGTGCTCTGAGTGATTAAATACATAAACCTCACAAGAGCCAATTTTTCCACTACATAAATAATTTGCAGGCTCTTTTGTAGATGTAAATAAGACATTTCTGCTTGTTCTCCAATCCTCAGCTGGAGGCTTTAAGGAGAGGCTGCTGATTTTTCCTGGCTCCTCAGTGACTTCAGACTCCTCCTTCCTAAAAAACTCTTCTGACATCGTGCCTTGGAGCTTAAATTCATTTTAAAGTTCTTTCTAAAGCCTCCAGCTCTGCCTGGGTGTTTTTATTATCAGAAGGGAAGAGTTCCTGGGTTGTTTCCTCGTCTGCAGTCTCACAACTCCAGACTGGTTTCAAAGAATTCATTTCTCTTTCCCATAATGTTGATTTTTTTTAAAAAAAAACACAAAATCTTGTGCAATTCAACAAACCCACGATGCCTTCTGCAGGTGTCTTGTTTAGAAGGTCTAAAGATCCATCAAATAGATTTGATCCACAAAACCTGCAACAGCCATCTTCACTTCCCTCCTACAGCCTCCTCTCAAAAATATTTCAGTTTATCAGCTCTCCCAGGGCTTGATTTCTACATTTTAAGTTATTTGTGTCAAATAAACTGAGCTCCAACCTTGGCAGAGTTTGTCTGTCTGGTGTTTTTCTTTCTCTCCAAAGCAAGATCATTGCAAGGCTGGAGGAGTGAGAAGCAGCAGCCAATGAAGAATTTCACTTTCTTTGCCTGTTTAGGACTTTGGAATTTGGGTTTTTGCCTTACCTTCTTTTCTGTTAATTTTATTATTTGATATTCAGCCTGTTCCTGTGGATGTTTAATCACAGAATATCCTGAGTGGGAAGGGAGCCACCAGGACCATCCAGTCCAAACACCCAAAAACCTCAGCCTGTGCATCCCTGAGAGCGTTATTCACTGCTCCTGGAGCAGCCTTGGGAAGGTGCCCATTCCCTGGGGAACCTCTTCAGCACCCACCAACCTCTGGGGGAAGAAATCTTCCTAAAATCCAACCTGAACCTCCTGACACAGCTTAATTCCATGAAACACCAGGAAAAATTCCACTCCATTCCCACTCCTCGGTCCCCAGACAGAATTCCTGCCTACACCCTCCAGTTCCTACAGCACAGGGGTTTTGTCCCTGGATGTGGCCCCCTCTTACTCTGAATTTTTCTCTCCCTAGACAGAGGAATTCTTTAAATAAAGGCATGTTCCTCCACCTCCTACAACAAGTCTGTCTTCCATGCCTCGTCTGCAAACAGCTTCACAGATTCCCACTGACGTTTGTCATCTCACCACCTTTGCATAATGCGCTCTGTAATTTGGCTTTCTCCATCGCAAGGGAATCCATCCACCTCGTTTTTATTTAACTTTGAGGTTTATTTAGTGTCTCCTCTTCATTCAGTGGCTTCATCTTTGAATTTTTATCCCATTTTGTTCCTCCTCCTCCTCGCAATATGGTGTTGTTTGCAAGCGATTTGCTCACTGATGGGGACAGGTAGATGGCAAATATTTACTTTACCACCCAGGACAAATATTTGACATCTATCACCACCCAGCTTCCAGATGGATAAGGAAATGGTCCCTTCTTGAATTATCATGACAACAAGATGCATCCACATAATACCCCTTCATCCTCCTCTGACTGAAGAGACATCACGGATTTTAGACATTTCCATTTGTAAAGATAAAAGTGGAGAAAGTGTTTCCTTTGTCACTGTCCTGCTGCCTTTAAGATCTTGTATTTAAGTTATATTTGTAGAAAGGGCCTATTACTCATTTTTGCTCTCTTCAAAGAAACAAAACAAAGAAACCCCCACTTGATCTCTCTTAACAATAATCAGTAACAAATCTCCTTTACTCTGTGTCCTTAAGCTGTTGGGTCACTGAGCTGTCTTGAATTTTATTAACAAGAAGGTGGCTCCTGCCTTCCCTAACTGCTCCCTAAACTCTGCAGCAACTTCTCTGCCAAAAGTTCCACTTGAATCCAATTCTCCCAACCCAGGTCAGGGTTTTAAACTGAGGATTTCACAAGTGCCTCAAACATGAGCAACTTTTGGACTCAAAAACTCTGTTTTGGGGAACTTCATGAGTTTGGAGAACCAGAGAAGGAAAACACCCAAAAGAACCAAAACCCCAAAAGTTCTCTACTTTTCCCACATTGTTCTTCCTCTGATGACAGGCTGAGGGTTGGACAGGATGATCTGGATGATTCCATGGCTCTGTGATTTTACTGGAGCTGTAAATCAGCTTTGTCTCTTTAGGTCTGGGATTTCTTGACAATCTGCTCAGCAGGTCAGGAAAGGAGTTTCAAAAGCAGCTTTTTGATGAGGATAACACAGGAATTTCAATTCTTGGAGCAATTTGATGCCCCTGTCTTTAGAAAAGTGCCAATTCCCCATTTTCAGTGTGGGGTAGGGCTGAAAGCACAGGAGAAAATGCTATTATCCATTCCCATATGGAAACACAACAGCTCTGACACAGGTGCCTGGCTCCAGCAGCACATCCAACCCCTCCACTTCTTGAGAAATGACATTTTTAATCCCCAACGTGACAGATTTTGTTAAGTAAATAATGAACTGTTATCCCCAGATCCCCCTGTTTGCAGGTTGACAAACAGCAGAATACAAATGACAACTTTATTTCCTTATCCTCCTGGTCCAGAAGTGCCAGAGATACTCAATAAAACACACTTGATATTCCATAAAACACACTCTGAACCGTGGGAGATTCAGGCTGGGCTATTTCCCAGTAAAGAGATGGAAATGAGCTGCCACCACCTTCTGGAAAAGGCTGGATTTGTGGTTATTTGTTATAAAATATTTATAATAATCACAGAATATCCTGTGTGGGAAGGGACCCACCAGGATTATCCAGTCCAACTCCTGGCCCTGCTCACACACCCTAAAATCCCTAAAATTTTAGGGATTCTATAAAATTAAAATAATATCAAATATAGAATGATATAAAATATCATATTTATTATGAAAATACTGCCTTTATCCTGCAGGGCAGCCTGGCCAGGAGCCAGCAGAGCCCTCAGGTACCACTTCCAGCTTGGGAAAGGTGCCTCCATCAGCTCATCCCATTAATTGCTCCTCTGGATCGGGGCCACACCATAGATCAAACCTCCCTGACAACCCTGAGACCCCTCCAGGTGCAAATTCAGGCTCAGCAAAACCCAGCTCAAGCATCAGAAAGGAACAGGTGATTTCTAAACCCTTGGCTCAATCCTAGAAATAGAACATTTTGCAGGAACCTGTTCCAGTTCTGACAGATTATGGTACAGGGATTATTCTGTTCTCTCAACAACTCAAAACTTGCAAGGCAATATTTGAAATAAATCTCTCTTCACCTCAAAATGCTCCTTTTCCCCTCAAGCCTCCACAAGACTCATCTGACAGTGACTAAATTGAATTTTTTTGCTGTTTTTTGCTCTCAGTAAACGGTTTGGAGAACCCCAAAATGGAATATGAAATTTAATGTGTAACATAAGGTTTTTTAGACTTAAATGACACAGCTTTTCCTGCTGGCTGAAAACAAAGCCAACCAGGGAGACAGGAATGCACCAAGTGGCCTTAATAAAATGACAATTCCCTGGACAAGAGTATCAAACCTCCTCAAATGAGGCTACAGGAGAGATTTTAAACAATCTTCTAGATCTTAGGAGGCCCAAACCCTTCTCTGAGCAAATGACTTCCAATTCCTCACAACTGCTCCCAGCAAAGGAAATCATCCCCAACACACAAAATCAATAGGAAGTATTGCAGACAATAATGCAGCAGTAAGGAAGGAGCAGAGCAGTAAATTCAGGGAGGATGGGAGTTTGGGGAATGAGGAAAACACACCAGGAAAGCAACAGAACAGCTCCTGAACAGCCTCTGCCTTCGTCTGACACTCCAAAATAACCCAGCCTGTTCCATCAGCCAGGTCACAGGAGAACAAGGATCTCAGAGGATATCACAGCACCTGAGATCCAAAAGAAAATGAGATTTAAATCCGAGATGTTTTCGGTCTGCGCAGGAAAGATTTGTACATCAAACTGTACAAATTGTATTTACAACTTGTGTGAGCATTTAGAGAGCAGAACCTCGCCCTCCAGTGAAACACAATATCATGGATAAGGAAAATCAGTAAAATATGAACAGATTATCCCAGCAAAAGTGATCCCAATCCAAGGATGGGATGGTTCAGGAGCTGAGGGAGAAGCCAGCAGGAGTTTGGGTGAGTGGAGAGAGCATCCAGCACAAGGGGCAGCCTGAGACAGAGAAGGCTCAAAAATTATTGTGTGCCCCAATATCATCCCATAATTCTGTAAAAATTCAGATACAAAATGAAGCAGATAAAGCAAAAAATCAATGTTTTCAACCCAAAGTCTCCTTTAAAACAAACACAACTACCCAGGGCCACTCTGGTGATGATCAAAAGGAACAAGTCAGCTCTGCTTAAGAGAAACTCTAATTTGGCCCCAACTTCTTTTGTCCAAAGGGATGGTCAGGCTTCCCAGCAATTAATGAGCCATTCTCAGGATTGCAAAAATAAGCTGAGGTTCAGCAAATACGTGGTGGAAATGATTTCAGATTCATTAAAATGCACCAGGCTCTGTTCTGCCACGCCAGCACCTCGCTCTAGTGAAGTCTCCCAGGCAGCTTTGCTGGCCTCCCTTGCAAACCCAAATTAAGCAGGTGCAGAAATGCCAGCATCATCAGGACCTTCCCAAGCTGCTGGGGCTGGGATTATTTTGACACAGCCAGACTATTTAGCAAGGCAAAAAAAAAACCCCTTCAAATACAAATCAATACAGCCCCAAACCATCAATTTTTCCCCTGAAATGGAAAAGCCATTGCTTTTTTTTGTTTTTGCCTTCCTTAATGTCACATTAGCACATCCCCAAAACCCCCAAATGTGGCACTGTGAAACTTAAAACCACATTTTCACCAGGCAGCTCTTTCAATATCATGCAGAGACTTTTTGCCACCCAAAAACTCCAAAAGTTTCAGTTCTCTGCTCACAAAGGTATTTTAAATACTCCCCACACCCTCAGGAAATTTTGTTTTTCCAATATCTCAGCCAGGACTACAGTGGAAAGATAAAGACATTTTCAGGAATTCATGGACACTGGATGACAGGGAAGGTGAGGGTGTGGAAGAGCCCCCTGTCCATTCATCAAATAGACAAAAATAAATCCAAATTCCCCCTGAATTTAACTGCATTGCCCTGCCCTGGATGCATTTGCTCACCCTGCTGCTCCTGTTTTCCAGCATCTACTCCTTCAGCAGACACTGAGTTACAATTTTGAGGGGGCTGTAGCTTGGAAATGTCAAAGGGATTCACATTCCTTCTACAGCACCTTTTAAAATAAAGCCAAAAGCCCTCAGGATCATGAATACAGCACAAAATTATGCATCCAAAAGAACAATTCCCTACCAGATCACACAATAATCCTACACAGGCCATGAGGAAATATCACAGGAGGCTGCTTTTAGACCATCAATTAATCTGTGAACCCTCAAGTTGATCTTTAAGGAAATGGGTAATTTTATAGCTCACAGCAAAACAAAATGTAAAAGAGAAGAATGTTTAACCAAACCTTCGATTTGAACTCCTGGCCTTAAAAAAGCACTCCCAAAAAAAATGCCAAGGCTCCCAGCACGAGGAATGACCCACCCAGGGTGACAGTGAAGACTCCTCCAAAGGCAGAGAACTTTTTGGTGAGCTTGGGGATAAATCTCATAAAATCTCAGTCCCCTCTGTGCCTGCAGAATCCCTTCACTCCACGTTTGATGTTGGGATTTTCATCCAAGTGACTTTGCAGCCGGTGTCAAAGCGTGTTTGGGTGGACTGTGAGCACGAGGAAATCGTTCTGCTGCTGGTGTTGGGGCACATTTCAGGCTGTCCATGCAAAAATTCACATTAACATCTGGCTGGCTCTCAGAAAACACAGCTGAGAGATAAAGCAAAGGGAGCAGAGGCAAAACAGCAGATATGAGGCACAAGTAACAAAGAACATGGCTCAAACTCAGCCTCTGAAGAATATTAAAGCAAAGAACATTATGCTGAAAGAATCATTGCTAAGGAAAGCGGGATTTGGGAATACGAGGATCAAATTCTAACCTGCTTTATACAACCTGCAACCTCAGAGAATTCCAGGAATCACACAGGTTGCCATTAAGGGAAGGCTGACTGTACAAATTCCTGCAAATCACCTCCTCTGATCTGCATAAACCCAGATGCTCTGAGGTGCCTGTTGCACAAAGATCATAAAATCTGGGATGGGACCTTAAAGATCATCCAGTCCCAACCCCCTCATCCTTCCAAACAGCTCCAAAATACTAAGATTTGACAATGACAAATTAATAATTAACAGAAAGAGAGTCACAGTTCTGCTCCAGGCAAAGCATTAACGAGTTGCTGGTGTGACAGCTCTGTCCTGAGCCACACATGAAGGCAGGGATGGAATTCTCTCCCCTTCAATGCCACTTCCCACTAAAAAGCTGAATCGAGATGCTCAGGGTTTTTTTGCTTGCAGTGTGATGTTTTCCAGGGTTTTGGCCTGTCCCCACACCAAAAGCAGAACCAAAACCTCACCATGCACTGGAAATTATTTTCACAGTAATTTTCACAAGTGTGCCATCCTCTAGAATCCGTGTTTGTCCCACTATTCCTCTGAGTGTGAAAATAAAAGTGCAGATTTCCTGAGAAATACCTTCAAATCCCTCTTTTCTACATGCCCAAGCAGTGCTGGTGAGCACAGAAGAACTGAAAGGCAAGCAGGACACCAAAAAATCAGTGTGGACTTGGCAGAGATGAACCCTCACAAATCCACGCTTTAAAACTGGTCCCACTGGAAAGAAATCCTACAGTGCAGGATCTGTGACTTTAACAGGGAGGAATCAGCAGCACTTTTCCTGAGAAATCACAAAGTTTTTGGAATGTTCTCCACCACAGCTGTCACATCCACAGAATCCCTGGGAACAACTTCATTTTTCCACCTCAGGACCAAAATGGGCTCTAAGGGAAAGTCACCCTCCTGAATTAAAGCAAATCATCACAAGAGGAACAGTTCAGTGTCATTTATCACTTTGGCAGGAAAAGGGGCTGGAAAATGCAGTTTTTCCAAGAGGGCACCAGGCATGTGACTCCCTGATTAAGCAGCGAGGGAATGAGCACCAAATCACTGTAATAAAGTGACATCATCCTTTTTACTGTGTCCCAGATAAATCTGCTGGGTTCTTCGGTGTCCTTTGTCAGTAAAAACAGACAGATTTTGGATATTTGCACTTAAGAGACTGCTCTGATTTATTTATTTACTGACCTGCTGGGAGGTGTAACTAATTTGGATTATTCTCCCTGTCATGAGCAGCAAATTCCAACTGCTTAAGCCCAGGAGAGAAAATTAATGACACAATTAACCTCTGTGCAATTGGAGTGCATCAGACAAGAGTCCTGCTCGTGTTTTCATCTCAGGTATTACACAGGGCCACAGGTCAGCCTTTGGAAAAGGCAGCATCCAACCCATCCATCCAACCTCCAAGCCTTTTCCAAAGGAGGTTCAATACAGGAGAATTGGCCAGAAAAACAACTCTCCTGTCTATTAAAAAAAGTAAAAATTACACCAAATGTTGTTTTTCTTGGAGGTTTCCCTTCCTTTAAAATCATGTTATTATAATACAAAATTAGATCTGGGATTTTCCAAAGAATCCAAAGTAATTAGTTGTCCAATTCCCACCAGATTGCCAAGGGAGTTAGATCCTAAATGCCTTTGGTTCTTTTGGAAAACCTCATCCATCACAGAAATTCACAGGGTGGTTCACCAGAAACTGCAGAAAGGCAAGGTCTGAGTTAACAGGTTGAGAATTATTTTTATAGCACTTTCCAGGGCCCCTCAGTCAATGCTGCACTGGGAACAGTGGGCACCACCACCACATTTTTCCACTGGAAAATGACATTTCACCCACAGGAACCGTGGCAAGAAGTGATCAGGGACATTCCAGGGCTCTGGAACACTTTTAAAAACTCAATAAAAGCACTGGGTCCCCAGAGTGGAGCACATGGAGATTTTTCCTTCTCTCCTGGTGCTGCTCTTTAATGTTTTGGGATTTTTTTCAAGCAGATTCAAAGCAGAAGTGCAACTTTTCTGCCTGGAAAGAACAGATTCACAATGCACCACTGTTGTTTTTTAATCAGATTGCAGCTCCCAGCTTCACCTGGGCCACACCCACAGTTCCTCAATAAATGAAGACCCCAAAGAGCTTCCCAAGGCATTTAATTACACCCCAAGAGTAAAATCACTGTGTAGAGGCCACATTTAATTACCTGGGTCCCTCCTGTCCCCCTTTTCCCAGGTGGAAATGGGTTTCCATGGTTCCTAGCATGGACACAGTGACTCCTCTCTGGTTGTTTGATTACAACCAACAGTGAAGGTGTTGGTAAATCCTGCTGTTGTTCCTGTACTCATATTCTGGTTTTTGACAGATAAGGGTCTTTCCTGTGCTAGAATCACAGGATGGTTTGGGTAGGAAGGGATTTTGAGGCTTATTTAATTCTAGATCCTTTCCAGCCCAAACCATTCCACTCCACTTGCAAAATTCCTCCAATCTAAAAGCATGTAAAACCAATAAAAAAAAAAAGAAATAAAGTGAGCTGAAACAAATTTAATCTTTTATTTTAGTTCAGATTTTTGAAGCAGTTTTTCAGTTCACTTAAAAAAGAGTAAATCAGAACATTTATAATAAAGAAATAAAAAATAATTCCAATCTGCCCAAGGCATATTGGCACTTCCCACAAAGGAATGAAGGGATGAAATGAGACACAGGTTTTTCCATTTCAGCCATGAAAACAGAGGGAAAGCAGCTTCTCCCCAGTTTATTTCTGACAAATAAATGGAGTTTGAAGTGTATGTTTAGATGTCCAAGAATGCTGAACCCCCAGAGCCACGAGCAGAACCCCGCTGAGTGAAACAGAAGGGTTTGGGGGCGGAGGGAATTGGTTGTTCCCAGCATGAACTGGGATTTTGTCATTTCCCTCAAAAGAGGCAGGAGCTCTTCAGCCTCTCCCAGCCCTGAGAACACCAGTGAATCATCGGCCCCTTGCTGCTGCCTTCCACAAACACATTTACATGAGTTATTTGGAAGCAGAAATGACATCCGTTTGGAGCTGAGTGGTTAAAAGTTGGTACAGGAAATATGGCTGAAGCCAAAAAAATAAATATAAATAAATGGAAAGTAATTAAGACAAAAGTTTTGAGGCTGATTATGTGCTTAAATACTTCCTCAGAGGATGGGCCTGCCCTCACAGTCCAATTCTCATGTCTTTATTATCCATCATTTATTATCTTTATCCACTGAAACCCTTGTGTCCATCAAAACCCAATGATCTACTGCTCAAAATCCACCGAGAGATATTTGCAAAACTCTTAAATAAAACCACTTTAAAAGGCAGCTGGGCAGCACAGCCATAAAAAAAAAGTACAAAATAAAATACCAAAGCCTGCAGATGCAGGTTGGATGGGGCTTGGAGCAACCTGGTCTAGGGAAAGGTGTCCCTGCCTGTGGCACAGGGTTGGAATGAGGTGATCTGGAAGATCCAAGTAAAACCATTCTACAATTCTGGAAGAATTTTGGTTGATGCAATTCTGTAGTTTCCTACCTAACAAAAAAAACCAAACAAACAAAACCTTCAGGCCCCCAAAATAAAAGCAGAGATTTCCTGTAAGGAAAGAAACAGCAAGAGCTGGAAAACCTCAGGAAAAAATAAGATTCTACCCTAAGGTTTTGCAAATGCCACATGAGAAGAGCAGCACAGGAGCAGAAAAGGCATTTAAGCAAAACAATTTCCAAACATTTCCCTCAGAAATAATAAATAATGCCTCCCATTAGCAGGAATTTGCACGGATCCCTCGGCTCTGCTGTCAGAGGAGGAGCCCTGCAGGGAGGACATGAGGAGTTTTTGGCCTTTTTCTGTTACATACAGGTAAAAATGTTATAAAAGAAAGGCCTTAAAAAAATCAGGCCTTGCTCTGCTGAATTACCATCGAGCCTGCTACTTGTTCTAAGTGAGCTAAGATCTTGAGAATGAGGATCCATCTGCATAACAACCTATTCTTGGAGAGAAAAATAAGTCACACCTGTAATAACAAAAGATCTGTCCCATGAGAGTCCATGAAGGAAAAATGTAAACACCTGTGAATAGAAAAAGTCTTAACAAGTACACACAAAAACACTTTCTAAGCAATGAATTGAGTGGGGAGAAAACTACTAGCCAATTGAACACAAAATCTGTGAAAATGGTATAAAAATGAGTTATGGGAATAAAGAAGAGGCTTTTCCTACATAAAGAACTGAATCCCGTCCTCTTTAATGCAACATTTTTCCTTTCACAGTGGTTTGATGGTGCTGGGAAGGGAACAAGTCTTTAAAGCCTTTAAAGGCCCTCACACAGGGACAGAGCATGAGCTCAGCACGTCAAAAGAGAGGTTTTATAGTCCTATAAAACATGTCCACAAATGCTGATGGACTCCTTGGAGCACCTCCTAATTCCAGTGACAGCAGGGATGAAGTGCAGCAGACATGGAAGCAGGGGGGGAAAAAAAAATCCACATCAGAGCTGACAAAACTGTTCAAGAATGGTTAAAATAAAAGAGAATGGCTTTAAAAATCTGCAGCAGAGTTTGTATTTCTTCCACATCATCCCATTATTTATCAGCACCAAGAAGATGGAGGCTAACAATCCCTGTACAGGCTGGGAAATCCTGCATCCTTTACTTCCCAAACTCACATTCCTGTTGGAATCACAGAGACACATCAGGTGTGATGGTCACTTCACACCCCCTTAGTCCTCCTCAGAGAATCTTCCAACTTGAGAAAGAAAAGCTCCCAAGTGGCATCACTGGGAAAAAAAAAAAAAAAGAGAAGCTGGAAAAAATGTCTGTGTTCTCAAGTTGTATCAATTAAAAGGAATTTAATGATGGCCCAGGGTTCACAAGGCACAGGTTTTGTGCCAACTGCCAAACATCAAAATAGGGAATGTGTCACTCCCTATCCTGCATTCCCAACCTTTTCCTCTCAGCCTAACACCCAGCAGAGCTGACTCTGACTTTCACAACTCCACCAAACAGCTTTTTGAAATTACTTCTCTCTACAAGAATTTGGGCACCTTTTTCAGCACCTTCAGCAGAGCTGAAGTTGCTTTTAACTCACATGGATTTAGTTACATGAATATTTAGGTACAAACTCCAAAACCCCTTTAAAACTACAGTGTAACTAAATGTGATAAACAATTAAAAGGAAAATCCAACTTAAATGAAGTTTAGAACAGCTTGATGCTCTACAGAATGGAACAAAGATGATGATTTTTTTTTTCTTGCTTGTAAACCTGCAAATATTTCATTAAAGGAGTTAATAGTTCTTAAAACTGTGCAATAATTTTTATTCTGGGCTTGATTTCTTTGAACTTCAGCATAAATGTTGGTGTTTATTGGATCAACAGCTCCAGGATAGCTCCAGGATAAAAAGTGTCCAAACAAAAGTTGTTACTGCAGGAGTATGGGAGAAAAATTCTGCTCTGACATCCTGCTAACAGAATATAAAATAAAATATGGCAGAGCTCGGTCAATGAGGGCCATTCCTGGGAAAGAAAATGATCCAATGTCTGCAGCCAGCTCAGCTCTGGAGCTCGTCCAGGTACCTGTTACCACATAATTCAGTTTGTTTTGAGCACAGCTCAGCCAGCATCAGCCAGTGAAAGTGAAAACAGATCAATCTGGGGCATTTCTGCTTCATATTCTTTGTTTTCAAAAGGCCAGGATGCCATTGCCATCTCTTGTTGAGTCCATGAAATCTCTCTGTACTTCCTGACACATTTTTTTCCCCTCTGTCCAGGCCATTTCTATCACCCCAGATTCCAACTGCACCTTCTTAAGAGCTTGAGAAAGGTACCAATTTATTTGTTGTCTGAAATTGCAAGAAGACTTCAATTTTTAGGTAAATTGGAGCAAATCTATAAAACATTTTAATGGAGAGGAGGGGCAGGACACTACAAACCTTCTTGGCAAGGCAAAAATTCAAAGAAATACCTTCCTGCAAAATCAGCTGGTCCCTTCTTAGATCCAGAAAGATTAAACTCTTCCTGGACTATAAACTTCCCCAGAAATTATCGTGTTCTTCACAGCATATATTTGCAGAAAACACTGTAACACCCTGCTGGATTTATTGCTGCATGTGCTGAGCTCACTTCAAATAACCAGGGGGAGGGAAAAGTATCAAGTGACCTACTCTAATTATTTAAATTCCATTTTTAAATATCAGCATTTTGAGGAGTGGAATTCTCCCTCCTCACTTTCTTCTGCTACAGACTGAGTGAAGCTGCATTTTTTTTTTTTTTTTAAAGCTGCAGAGAAATCCCTTTTATGACCAATGTTCTCTCAATGAGATAAGCATTAATGAGACAAACCAGTCAGGAGTCCAAGGGCAGCAGTTCCACACACTTCAGACCATTTAAAAAGAGCCACAAAGACTGTCAGGCCCATTATTTGGAGGATGACCACAAAGCCATTAAATGTCTGTGGAGACACTTTGTGAAAAATAACTGCTTCGGGTTCAAAACATCACCTGGTGAACTTCCCAAAGGCAGCAGCAATTTCAGATATTGCTCTGGCATTCCAACCAGGATTTATGGCACATTAACAGCTCTCATGCAAGGAGCTTATTTTATTTTCTGAGTACCAACTGTGTCGCAAACAGCTCGTTCAATTTTTAAATGCAAAGGTTCAGACCTGTGCTGAGCCACCCAGCAAAAACCGCTTGGGTTTTCCATGAGCAGCTTCAGCAGGTAGGAAAACCCTTCCCTTGCCAGGAAAAAAAGCAGGAAAAAAGCCTTTCCCTTCCCTTTTCCACGGTGCCTTCCCTCCCTCACCTGCTCCTGTGCCAGCCCTGCCACAGTTCAGGGACCTGAGAGCAGAAGAGGCAGCCAGCAGCAAACCCTGGGCCAAATCAACTCCCCCGAATCAGATTCCTGACAGGAGAATGAGCAGCGCTGCCAGAGCAAGGAAAACACCCTGGGCTGTGGAAAAGGAGGCAGGGGGATGACAGCACAGCTGGCAGAAGCTGGCATGGAGCTGAAACCTCTCCACACCCTTCCCACTGAGGAACTGAGGCTGCTGAACTGCACAGACGTTCCCCTGCTCACCTGGGTGCCGAAGCACTTTATGCCATTAATTCCCTTAAAAATTCCCAGAGAGGGGCTCAGGTTCCTGCAGCAGAGCCCTGAAATTCATCTCCAAGTGCTCTCCCAGGACTCCTGGACAAGTGTGACACAGCAAATGCAATTTAAATGCAGCTTTTCTGCAAGATCACTCCCACAGCCATGAGGCACAAAATAATCCCATTTCCCTGCTGCCTCCAGCAAGTGCCATTCCTTTTCCTAAGGAAGGAGATGAGGATCCTTAAGAGAGGTTTCCCAGTGCTCAGAGTCTGATATCCCCAGCTCTGCAGTAGCACAACAGGAGTGTGTGGGCAGAGAGGAGGCTTCAGTTCCTCCTTCCCCAGTTTCCTTATGGTTTCAGCAATGTTTGGGCTGCTAAATGACACCAATTTTGGAAAACACAGGAAAGCATTAGACAGAAAGAAAACAAAAAAACCAAAAAAGGAACATATTAGTTGTCAGTGTCTCCTCAGCAGACAGCCCACCAGAGAGCCTGCTAAAGATTTATGTCCCAGAGAAAATTCGTGTGATTTTCCCTCTCTTCTGTGGGAGGGAGAAAAATACAGACCCCAAAAAACTGAGAATCATCAACAACAAATTCACCACTAAGAAAGGAGAGATTTCTTCCTTGGAGGCAAAGAGCTCCAGCCTGAGCTGTTAAAACTCATGTCAGCAACAGTCATTGGTAGCTTCTCCTGCAGCAGGGTCCTGCACCATTCCCTGTGTCCTGTCCCTCCAGGCCTTGTCCCCAGTCCCTCTCCAGCTCTCCTGGAGCCCCTCCAGGCCCTGGAATGTGCTGGAAGCTCTCCCTGGAGCCTTCTCCTCTCCAGGGGAACATTCCCAGCTCTCCCAGCCTGGCTCCAGAGCTGAGGGGCTCCTCTGGTCCAGCACAGACACTGAATTGTCCTAGAAAACCTGAGAATTCCCTCCCTATTTATCCTGACCCATCAGCACACGGCTCCCAGTTCTCTGCAGCCAAGGCCCTGATCCCACATTAATGAGGTTGTTCAGGGGATGTTCCACCCACCCCTGCACTGAGGAGCTCAGCTAGCTCCACACAAAATGCCAAACTCTAAGTTAAAATTTAAATGAATTTCCCCCTCTGCCTTTGATGGAACAGCATGACCAAGGGCTACGCTGGCTGTGAGACAGGAAATAACTTCAAACGGGGTTTTCCTGCTCTAATATTTTGACAAAGTGCTTTTGTTTGGTAGTACATTTTCTAGCACTCCACTATCAACCAGAAAAAGGTCACTCTGTCTTCTGTGTTATTCCTCCATTCTCAGAGAAGGTAAAAAATATAAAATACCTGTAAGTTTTGTACCTCAACACTGAGCCACCTCTCACACTACACCAGAGTGCCTGGTGCTGTTCTGAGGGAGCTTTCAGAAACCCAGCTCCAAAAACCAGCTGCAGAAACAACTCATTCCCCACAGCCCCCAATTTCCAGCCCACCACGAGCTCCTGTTTTGTCCAGACATGGAGGGATAGCCCTGCTGTAAGGGATTTCACAGGCAGAAATGGACAATGCACACGTACAGAACATTATCCCTGTGAACTGCACTCGTGTGATATTGTTCTGCTGTGGTGATTAAATTCCATTCACTGGGATTTGAAGGAACTGCATCACTTCCCTGAGCCACTTCTTCCTGAGTTTTCAGCCTCCCCCAACAGCTTTAAACACTTTTAAAACTGAGTTTTCTGCTCCCCCTGCTGCAAACGTAAGATCTCCTCTCCAGAAATTATCCTTACTCAGAAAAGCAGGCTAGAGATAATTTAGGCTTAGGGATCAAAGGTTTTCTTACACTCTAAGGTAAAAATATTTTAAGTCACTCCAGTGGAACTAAGTTACAAACACCCACAAGATTTTGAACAAAGAAATGCAGCATTTCCTCCCTTTCATGCCATTCAATGCTCATCTCATACCTTAAACCAGCAAGAGATTATGGATCTTAAAGTGCTGCTTTTATGCATTGTAAAAGCTCTTCTGGAAGCTTTTCCGACTCCCCCGACACCCAAGAACAATGAAACCTTTCCAAGTGGGTTGTTGTGTTTTTCTTGGCACACTTTTTGCAGAGATCTTGGTCAGACATTGTCTCCCCAGCACAGAAAGCACCTTCACTCCTCAGTGCTCACACCTCCACAGGCTTCGAGTTCTATCAGCGTTGTTCAGGAACAGCCAAGAGAAATCACTCCCAATTTCACCACCCACCAGGACTGAACCCATCCCAAACTCCCACAGAGGATGGGAATATCCAGCCTTGATGTTCTGCTGCACTGAAGGAACAATCCTGGGAGGGTTCTTACTCCAAGGTTTTGTCTTTCCAGAGCAGAATCTGCAGAAATCAAAGCTCAAAGTTTTTCTGGACCTCATGGATCACAGGAAGATGGCTGCAGATCCCCCAAACCCATTCCACATATCCTTCAATTTAATTCTTCCCTTTTATTCTTCATTTCCTTATTCCCACTTCAGTTGTGTGACATCCTGTTGTCCAGAAAACCCCTCATGAACCTCTGGCTGGAGATTTCCAAGCAAATTTTTCCATGAACAGTGTGAAAGGAGCTGCAGGTTTTTGGAATAGGGAAAGTGATTGAGATTTCTTTAATAATAATTCTTCTAGAAAGAAAAATATGTGGGTAAGGAGTTTGTAGGTGGGTGGAGGGGACTGAAGGCCCCACACCTTACATTTATCATGTCCAAGTATTTAAATTCATACCATGCACAGTTGGGATATTTGTAAAGGGAAAAAAACCTGCATCACTGCACAGTCAAACAATCCTGCAGAACAGCAGCTACAAACCAGCCCAGAACTGAAAAAGTGAGTTAGGGCAAGGGGCAGAGAGCATTTTCCATCACCAGCCCAGAGCTGGAGTGACCAACATAAATCCTTCCACCTCCTGTAAATAATGCCAGGCTCAATTCTTTGACCTCTTTTATCATCATGGCAGGTGAAGTTCCACATCTGTGCACTATGTATAAAGGTGATCTCCAAAACAAGAAATAAAATAAAAAATCCACTAAACATGTGTTTAATATAACACTAAACATACTAACACAGCAAGAACAGATGTGACAGATCAGAGCCTCAGATCCCTGGGTGAGAGGCACAGCACCTGAATAAAGCCTAAGCAAGGTACAGCTTTAGTCTCTTGCAGTAAAGAGGAAGAATCAAATGAGGATTTGCTGCAAACACGCCGGCAGCAAGTGTCTCAGCTGCCTAAACCCAGCCATAATGACAGCAGAAGACAAGCCATTAGAGCTGTGACACTTTATAAGACAGGCATGACATGGTAACACAGAACAAAAATGTCACTTTGAAAGCTGCTGATAAATCACTTGGTAGGCAAAAGGAATCAACCTTTCCAAACACCATAAGGATGAATCCACGGGATTTTATTTTTTTTTTGCTGATATTTAAGCCTTTTGGAGTTTTACAATCTGTTGTAAACGTGGCCACTTACCAAAAAAAAAAAAAACAAACCAAAGACAAATCCCAGCACGACAGGCATTCTCTGGCACGGTTCTAAAGGCTGTTCCAAGCTGAAAACGTGCCCACCTGAGGGATTCTTACCTGCAGGACATCCTGGATCTTCACCCACACATCCACCATGTCGTAGAGCTTGATCTCCCCGTCGTACTGGCTGCAGGGGGAGGCCACTGTCTGCTGCAGGTGGCCCAGCACCACCGAGTGCGCGGCGGCCACGGCGTTGAACTTGTCAAAGAGCAGCTCCAGCAGCTCCAGCAGCAACCTGGGAAGCACAGAAACAGCTCTGCTCAGCTTCTGGAATGTTCCACAGGCAGCAGGGCAGGGGACAGGGCGCTGGGCTCTTGTGTGCTCTTTTGGGACATGCTGAGGTCACCTGGCTTCAAACCCTCTCTGTGGGCTCAGGGGGTTCATTCCAGCACAGGTTTGGTATCTGAACATTCCTCAGGGTTTTTCTCCTCATTCCCTTCCCTATATCAGCATTACTCACTTTAAAAGTGTCCTTCCTACAGGGAACACAAAACCATTAATAACTCCACAATAATTAAACTGGACTAACATGATATTAGAGCCCATTGTAAGACCCCAGGGAGGGCTGCAGGCAGGGAGGGAAACATCCTGCTCTTCCCCCAGAAAAAAGTATGAGTGTCAGGGCAATAAAAACTGACTTACCCACACAAACAGGATAAAAGGAATTATTTTTGACTTATTAAATTAATATGGCAGGTTCCAAATGACAGGAAATATCAGAAAGCTAAAATATCACTCATCACTTGCCATGATTTTATTCCTCTATTTGTTATAGCTGTAACACCATCTAAATCCTCTGCACTGTACCTGCTCCCATGGTTCCTTACTGCCCAATTATTGCAATTAAAGCACTTTTGCAGAGTCCTGAACAGTTTGTGATGAGGCAGCACCATCACACTTTTCACTATTTGAGAACAGAAAAATGCGGATGGAGTTCGGCGACGTTTAATGAGCAACTCCAGTCCCCACATAACCCCAGCAAAACGTGAAGATCACACTTCCCAAATCCATATGTTAGGCACTTGTAGCTCTGACAGACAGGCTCCATCACATTTCCTGCAGCAGCTTTGGAGCCACCACGTGCTCCAAGTCTGCCCAGCAGGAGCTGCCATCCCCAGGGCAGGAGCTGGAGCTGCTCCCGCTCCTCCTGCAGTGCTCACACAACAGGGAATGGCTTTGGGGACTCCTTCAACATCATCCCTTGGCACCACCCCAGGATGCTCCCAGCCCTGTCCAGCCTGGCCTGGGACATTCCAGGGATTTGGGGCTGCTCTGGGAATTCCAGCCCAGCCAGGAGTTCCTTCCCCAGATCCCATCCATCCCTGTCCTCTGGCAGTGGGAGCCATTCTCTGTGTCCTGTCCCTCCAGGCCTTGTCCCCAGTCCCTCTCCAGCTCTCCTGGAGCCCCTCCAGGCCCTGGAATGTGCTGGAAGCTCTCCCTGGATCCTTCTCCTCTCCAGGGGAACATTCCCAGGTCTCCCAGCCTGGCTCCAGCCCTCTGAATTAATTTGTGACCCTCTTGACTGAAAAATAAAGAGCACTGGAACCAAGATACCTATTTGGACAAAACCAAATAAACTGTGTATATATCCCTTTTCTTCATATTTCAAAAGAGCAGCATATGCTAAAAAATGTGACATTATGGAAGCCAATTAATTCTGCAGCACTGAGAAAATGTTCTCAGTGCCAGCCCAGCTTCCACCAACATCCCATGACAAACAAGAACTCAGTTATCCCTACTCCTCCTTGCTGCCCCAGGAAAGCTGAGTCTGACCTCACATTTTCAGCTTGTTTGTGGAGCCATTTCTAAGATAATACTACACTGATCAGATCCTTTTTGATTGAAATTCCAGTGTCTCCATACTCCCAGACTGCTGGACATGAAATCCCCCAGATCCAGCCTCCAGTGTCAGCAGCTGCCACCCCAGCACATCTTCCATTCTCATCACTGTATTCCCACATCTCCTTGTTTTCAGCTTAGCACTTCTTACCTTAATTTTCCCTATCCCTGAAAGTGTTATAAATCTGTCAGGTCATTTTTGAAGGAAGGAACCCCAAAAGAGACACAGGCAGTGAGACAAACCCTGTAACTTTTTTTCTGTTTTGATTGCTGCACTTCTCAAACTGGATTTCTCAGTCTCCTCTGAGCTGAGTTCCTTTGGGATCCTCCCTCACGGGGAGTTCTGTTTATCTCAGTTCTCTGGGTCAGAAGAAAACTCCAGAGCTCGTTAGGATCTTCTTTCTCTTGTGTTTATTTGTTATCACAAAACTTGGCAGGTCTCTCCAGACTTTCTGCACAAGTTTAATTCACCATAACCTGACTCACTTTGGCTCTGATGGCACAAAAGGGCCCTGAACTACGCAGTTCTTTTATTTTTATACTCCTCATTCTTATCCAATTAACAATAGGCATGTAAATTATTTTTCTTAATGACCCAATGACCCATCACCTGTGTGCTGCACTGTGACATTTTCTGTCCAGTCACCTGCTATTACCCAAAACCCTCTGGAAGAAGAACATGAAGAAGAAAGAAGAAGGAAAAGACACAACACCCTAAATCCTCCATCTTGTCTTCTATTTTCTAAACTAGTTTAAACTCTAAACTTTAACTTTTTCACCCAGTGACTTCAGAAAACTCTCTAATGTACACACTCACACTTTTAGCTTTTCTATTTAACAGTTATTTTCATGTAACACCATGAAAACACGCTGATAAATTTCATGGTATATGAAATTCAGTGTTTTCTTGGATGTCAGAGCCAGGAATCAGAGACAAGGGCACACATTCTGTGTCTCAGACTCCAACAAAAACCCATCAACAACAGCCTGGCCTGGATGGGGCTGGAGCAGGGAGTGCCCTGAGCTGACCAGGGACACACAGGGACAGGAGCCTGGCTCAGACAATTTGTCACAGTCACCTCACAACCCCAGAGAGAGGGAAAAGGTGCTGGGGACAGGGACACACAGCCAGGAGGGACTTCCATGGTCCAGGCAATAATGGGAGTGAAGTGCTGCCAGTGGCTGCTGCCACCTGAGTGAGGATATTAATGACAATTCAGGTGTTTCAGTCTGTGCCTGGGCAGAGGGGTGGCCTGGATGTAATTCCTGTGTTTATTTCAATGTCTGGAGATGAGGGCAAAAGTTAAAATACAACATGGACGTGTAGGGAAAAGCACATGGAATCCAAGCAAGAGGATTTAGGAGCAAAAGCATCAATCTCCCATCTCTTCTTGGACTGGATTTTTAATGTTTCCCTACCAAAATATCCCATAAATCTGTCCCTCAAGTAGGCATCCATCCACATTGTTATTCTAAAGCCCCAAGTCTTCCAAAATTTAGGAGAGCCCCACAGGGCTGTGCAGCACCCCAAGGAAACTCAGCACATCCTCTTCTGGGACACTTTGTTCTCCACAGCCCCAGACAAGGATTTCTAAATGTGGAGGTGAGACTGATGAATTAAGGATAAGGCAGTGGCAATTCCTATAGTTAAGCCTTTCTCCATAAACTTCTTTCAAGCAAAAATTCTCTAAATATGTTAGAGAATTTCTCTAGACTTTAAATTTTTCCACCTAAAGCTGAGCTCAGCTAAAATGTGGTGAGATTCAGGCAGAGCTTTCAAAATCTTGTCCCTTTCCCCCAGGGTACAAGGAATGACTTGGAACCTCCTCCTGCCCTTCCTGAAGCTCTGAGGACCTGTGAGAGCACCCAAGGAGTCACCACAAACCAGAAAAAAAACTTGAGTTTAAAAATCTGGGAGCAATTGACAATATTTTTATACACAAATGTAAAAGCTGGCTGCACAAACCTATATGGAAAATCTCATTAAGGAAGGAAGGAAAAGAGAGTTAAATTTGAAAAGTAAGAAGAATGAGACCAGCAGTTGCCATTTTCAGATCTGCAGCTTTTATGGCCAGGCTCTACAAATCATTTCTCTCTTGTACAAGGAGAGGAGCTCTAAATAATTGTTACATGATATCTCAAAAGGAAAATTTCACCAAAATTTCCCCAAGCAGGTGTCAGTCTCATCCTTGGTCACAGAATGGTTTGGGTTGGAAGGGACTTCAAGGATCATCTGACAGCCAAATGAACAGCTCTGGGCACTGCACTGTGCTCAAATCTGGGGTCTAGCAGAGCTCTCTTGAAGCAGCAGGGCCTTTTTGTTCAGATTTATTTTCCCCCTGACAGCAGGAAAGTCTCTGAGCTTTGATTTAAAACTGAAGCTAATTTAAGGGATGGGGACACCTTTCCATACTGTAATTTATTCTTTGCAATATAAATGAATTCACCTGCTTGCTGTAAACTTCACGTGTGATTTAGGTTTAGAACTGGTTTTAATTATGTCTGTATTCAACAAGAATTCAAGACACTTTCCATGGCTCTAGAACAGGAGCATCTCAAAGGCTCAGAGTCTCCAACAAATGCCAAAATCCTTTAAACCTTTCTGTGCCTCACTCGACCCTCGGGGCAGGTTAATGGCATTGATACATGATCTGATCCAACTTATCAATTCCAGCAGACAACCAGGAGCCACACAACCTCTCCAGACTGGTTCATAAAACAAGTATCAAGAACATGTTACACTCTTGGCATCAGAAACTAAAATTCTGCCATCTGACCCATCTGAAAAAAGCTCATTTTCACTGAGTTATCAGCACTGTGACTCTACAAATTCTTCAGAACTGTTTCCACAACAGTGCTGATGAGAAGAATTAAAAAAAAGGAGTCTTTATCAAGCTGATGTTTTCCTTGGGAGTGATTTTCCTCTACAAATATTGCACATAATGAAGATACACACTTTACTTTTCTGCCATTAACTCCCTTTGGACAACGATCACGACATTGTGGAGATGAATATTTCAGCTGGAAGAGATTCCTGCTGGAATCTGTTTTGTTTTTTTTTTCCAAAGGCCAGTTTCAGTGAATTCTGAGGAGCAGCACAACCACAGCGCTCAGCTGGCTCCCACACCTTGCTATTAACGTAAATGGGGCTGCAAAACAATTAGAGAATTGGCCATACATTTGTGATAGAATTAGTTCCATACATGATTTCAAAGCTTTACACCTGCATCAGCTTAATTGGACTCTGCAACACTCGAAATCACCGAGCTGAATTTTCTCATTTCAAGTCATATTATCAATTAGGACTTTTTTTTTTTATTTTTTTTTTTATTTTTTTGGCAGCAATCAAGGGCTGGGAGTTGAAATAATCCTTACCTAGGCTGATTTTCCTGGGAAATATTCTCCCCTCTCTGGTAACCATTGTCAGCCACCTGAGTGGTGGAACGCTTCACAATCTGCTTGAGCTCCTGCTCCAAGCGGTCCTGGATGGCTTTCACTGTTTCTGGAATTTTCTTCAGCTTGGCCAGCCCCTTGATGAGGATTCCCATGAAGACAGCGCTGTTCTCCTCTGGATCCAGGTCTGTGTCCTCTTTGATCTCCAGAAGGCTTGAGTCTCTCACTGGAAGAGATTTTAATCCCAGATTTTATCAATTGAACCCAACATCAGCGCCCTGAAAAAGCAGCACAGGAGCTCCTGTGGCTTCACAGAATTCCCAGCACGTGGAGAAACCAAAGATGAGCAAGAAAACCAGAAACACTTGGTTTTGGGGAGAACCAGTGGATGTTTCTGTTTGCTTGGGGGCTTCCCTAGGCATAAATACAGCAGCCTGCACCTTGGATTGATTTAGGAGCAATTTGTGGTGTAAATTCTATGTTAGGAAATAAAGTCTGGTGCAATTAAGATATTCATAAACGAGAAGGTACAATATCCCTACAAATGTGTTTCAGTGAGCTAAAACCCCCTCAGTTTCTTCCTCAGCTGGTTTTCCTTGCTGTTTTCTTCACAAGAGAGGAATTTTCATTACAAACACTATCAAGCTTAAGAGACTGCTGATGAATTCAGCAAAGTTTGCGCTGCCCAAGTGACTGATTGTTTGATTTTATCTTTTTCTGCTTTATTACGTCTGTCAAGGGGTTGATGAAGTTACTCAAATCTTCCACAAGGCTTCTAGAAGGCTAAAGTAGAAGAATCTGAGAGGATATTGCAGACATGGTCCTGAAGTAACAAGGATTTTAAAGGGAGAAATCCTGTTGCTAAGCGACAGGGGATGGGAAAGCAAGAGAGACTCTGCTTGTTTTAAGTAGGTTCATTAAGCAACATTTCTTAATTTACAGATAACACCCAGCAACAACAAAAGCACTGCTCTGTTAAAGACTGGGTGAAACATTTAATAAATATATTTAAACACTTATGTGAAGTAAGTGTCTTCAAGGCAAACTGAATTAAAAGCATCTTGGAAGATCTACAACCACTCTGTGCCATCCACCACGCCAGATCCTTGGAAAAAATTAAAATCCAAAGGCTGTTTCATCTGACTGGGGCTGGGCTCTGAAAAGGCTGCTGGGTGACAGATGACTCCCATGGTTTCAACCCTTTGACAGATTTTTTTACTTCGAAACTTTTCCAAGAAGCTGAAGAAATGTCACAAGATCCAGCAGGAGGATGGAAGGGACATGGCAGGAGTGAGGAACAGCACAAGGAGCTGCCTGAAGCTGGGCTCTGACCAGAGGAGCAGCACCAGTGCTAAGTCAGAGCAGGATCAAGAAAACAACGGCCCCAGGATGGTGTCAGTTTGTAAATAACCACAATAAATGGGTAATGCTCCCCTCAGTGCCAGCTCACACCAACATCAGGCTCAATCAATCAAGAGGCTGCTGTTTCCCTGCAGTGTGATCCAAAACTCTGCACCTCTGGCTCAAACCAAGCTCAGGCTCACAGGGCTCTCATTTGAACCCAAAGCACCAGGTGAGAGCGAGGTGAGAATGGATCCTGCTCTGGAGCCAGGCTGGGAGAGCTGGGAATGTTCCCCTGGAGAGGAGAAGGATCCAGGGAGAGCTTCCAGAACATTCCATGACCTGGAGGCGCTCCAGGAGAGCTGGAGAGGGACTGGGGACAAGGCCTGGAGGGACAGGACACAGGGAATGGCTCCCACTGCCAGAGGACAGGGATGGATGGGATCTGGGGAAGGAATTCCTGGCTGGGCTGGAATTCCCAGAGCAGCTGTGGCTGCCCCTGGATCCCTGAAATGTCCAAGGACAGGGCTGGGAGCAGCCTGGGATGGTGGAAGTGTCCCTGCCCCTGGCAGGGGGGTTGGACTGGATGACCTTTAGAAAGATCCTTCCAACTCCAGACTGTTCCATGATCCTCTGACAATGAACATCAGGAAGATCAAACAGTGCTTTTTTCTCTCTCACACACACTTCTTCAAATTAGATGTGAGCAACTTACAGAACAAACAACTAGAAACACCCAGAATGCATTAATAAAAAAAAAAACAAACAGCAAAAAAAGCAAGGATAATATAGAGACATTTCAAACACCAATTGGAATTTAACAACTGGATGCAGAACTATTCCTGCTCAAAGCTCTGCTCCATCACAAACCTTTCACCCCACAGAAGTGCAAAGGACTTTGTGGCTGCAGGCCTGGTCTCTGCCCACTCTGTTATTGTTATTTGCTATTCTCCAAAACCCACAGCAAAACTCAGGCCCAGACACAGAAAATGAGCTCTTTGGAACCAGACCTGTGAAAAAAACACCAGAAATGCTACAGGAAGAAAGGCTTAACCTATTCTTTTTATTTTTTTAAAAAAAAGCCCTAAATACCTTGTTTCTGTGAGTTGAATGCAGATATTTCCCAGCCTCAGCAGCCTCTCAGAGGACAGGTCTCGTCATGAGGCTGCACCCCCTCTGTAAGCAGCCTGTAAATTATTCTTAATATCACACAATGAACACCCAAGAGGAAGGAAATGGAGCTGTAGCCAAATGTGAGGACAGCATTTAAGAGGAATAAAAGCAGCAATCTTGCTGAGAACTCTGCCAGCACACTGAGACAAACACTCTTCCATTTTCGAAAGAGCAAACCAATTTCCAGCATCCTCAAATAGTTGGGACATTGATTTACATCTCTTACAAACAAGAGCAAAGTGAGCAATTCGATATCTGGGAGCTGCACACGGGTCTGGAGGCTCTGTCAGATCTGGCTGTTTGATAGAACAGTGGGATCCTGTTTTCACTGTGTTCCTGCACATTGTCCCTGTTAAACAGGAGCCCTGAGTAGCTTTGGGGTCCCATTTATCTGTGAGATTTGACAAGATCCCAACCCTGGGTAACTGAGGACGTCCTTTCCTCGTGTCTTTCACACTTCAAACATCCTCTCCTGCCATTTAATGTCATCAAGGGGCTGTTTGACCACAAAGCTTTGGCCCAGGAACAAGCTCCTGCTGTCCCCTTCCTCTTCCAGAAAGGCATCAAAGGACCCAGGCATTTATTAAGGTGCTCACCTGGAAAATTGCAGCCCCAAGTGCTGCTCCCTGTGGGCAGAGGAGTCTGTGGGTGAGGAATCCCTGTCCCTAGGGATCAGCTCTTGGAAGGGAGAGCTTTATTTACTCCCAAACTGGGAATATGAATGACTTTGTTATTCTTTGGGATCAAGAAGTTATTCCTAGCTTTGATTCTTGGAAGGAAGTGGTGGGAGAGCAGATGTCCCACCTTGGACTGTCAGAGGGCAGATTGGGCCTGTCCAGGAGCCTGGCTGAGACTCCCTTGGAACCTGTCCTGGAGGAGTCCAGGAAGGCTGGACATCCTTCCAGAAGGAAATCCCAAAGGCACAGGAGCAGGAGCTGTCCCCAGGAGCCAAGGGATGAGCAGGCAGCAAAAAGACCAGCCTGGCTGGACAGAGAGTTTTTAGTGGATTCAGGGGAAAAGGAGAGCTCCTGGCCTTTGGAAGATGCAGAAGGCAGCTCAGGAGGAACAGAAGGATGTTGTGAGGTTGTGAGGGGAGAAAATGAGAAGGGCCAAAGCCCAGCTAGAACTAAACCTGGTTATTGCTGTAAAGGACAATAAAAATATTTCTATAAATACATCAGCAGGCAAAGGTGGGCCAGGGAGGATCTCCATCCTTTGCTGGATGTGGTGGAAATAGTGACAGAAGGAAGAGGCTGAGGCACCAAATGCCTTCTCTGTCTCAGTCTTTAACAGCAAAACCCTGCTTGGGAAAGCAGAGATGGCCCAGAATCCCACAGGAAGCCCCAGAATCCAAGGGAAATGGTCAGTCCACACCCCCAGGACACTCACAGGTCCCTGGGATCCACCCAAGGGCTCTGCAGAGCTTCTCAAGCCTGCAGCAGATCAACTCCCACCCAGCCCAGTGTCACTGCTGAGCGTGTCCTGGATCCCCTCACCTGATGGAGGCAAAACAGCTTTCTCCAGGAGAATGTTCTGGAAACAAAGGCTTGACCAAAGTCTAGGCAGACCTGACACATCCCCAGCCTTTCCCTCATCCTCCAAGGAGGGTCACTTTGTCCACAGAAGATCAGGTTGGCCAAGCAGGACCTGCCTTTCCTGAACCCTCTGCCTGGGCTGATCCTCTTGTCCTGCAAGTCTGCAAACCTCTTGTGAAGCAGAACATTTAAATAAACCTTAGCAAAAGCCTTCTAAGACAACAGCTTGAAGGAATGATGATTTTGACAGATTCTCTAATCAAATTGCAGCCATTTTCACAATTTTTTCATCACCATTTTTCACCTGAAAATGCTCAAACTCTGTGTTCAAGCAGGCAAAAGCTGAGCCTGGGTTAAAGTGGGTTAAACCCCTAAAAGCTGAACCATGTGCATCACTGATTCCTCACCTCCAGGAGCTTCCCTGATCCCTGCTCTGATGATGCCCTACAAAAACCTCTGTTCCAATTGGAATTCATTTGCTCAGTGCTGCCATTTCCCAAGGAACCAACCTGCTGCAAGGAGCTTTTTAATAGCTCTGCTCTGATCCCTAAAAAGCCAACTTTGGGAACTCATTTAAACAAAGCAGCTGAAAAAAAAAAGACTCTTGGGTCTTGTTTTTCATTCCAGTGAACGGCCAAAATTTGCTGCTCCTCGTTACTGAGGGTTTCATTATCCACAGGTTTTTATGGGAGTCTTGTAAAATTTAATGCACTATTTTCCATGATTTATGTCCTTCTGGTGATATCCTTTGTACCTTCAATCCTTCCAGAGGAAAGCACACGAGTTCCTGGTGGCCCAAAGGCGTGATTTCAGATTTGCAGGAACATCACCTGCTAATTCCTGGTGCTGAATCCTTGTTCTGACACGTTCATGGAGCTACAAATGGGCAGTTCCTGCAGAAATGGGTCTTTGGAAGATTTTGGGAATTTTCTGTTCTGCATCACTACCAACCCCAGAAGAAAACCCACTTCAAAATCCTCCTAATCTCTACAAGCATGAAAAGCAAGTCTCCAAATAAAAAAGTGCACTGTAGCCAGTTATTTGATGTTGGGACAACACACAGGAACAACTCATGGAATTACACAGAAACAGCAATTATATGTTACTTTCCTGGTTTTCACTACACAGATCTAAAATCTCCTTGATTTTCCCTTTCCTTCCCCAAACACACCCCCAGATCATCATGTTTTAAGAGAAGATGATAAAGGCAATTTACCCAGCTGCTGTCAGATCCTCAGGTGAGGTTCATAAGAAGAAAAGAAATCTTTTGAAGATTTATTGAGTGTGTTTGGAGTAGAGGCACCTGTGACAACGAACTGGCACAATGGCATTTTTTAGATTTACCCTGAAAATGGAACATTGCAAGCTCTGGCTCCTGCAGGGATTCTGCAGCAGCAGGTTTAGAGGTCTCCACGTGTTGTCACAGAAGTCTCTGGTTCTTGAAGAAAAAGAGCCAGGAGTAGTTCCCAGACCTGACCTTAGAACCACCACACTGCCTGGCCCTACAAACTCTTTTTTTCTCCAAGAAATTATTAAAATAAATTAGCAATTCAGCATAAAATCTAGATATGCCACCCACAGCAGTATTTATTGTCACCACCAGCTCATCTTCTGCTGGATTTCTAAGAAGTACTGTCCCCAGTTTCCCAGAAAAAGGCACTCTTGGGTTTGTGAGCACGTTTTAGAGCTCCAGGAAGAGCCTGGCAAACCTTCCTAAATACCCTTCAGAGTACAGGAGGTTCAAGCAGAGAAACACAAATTTATTTCTCTGAACTGGCATGAAGGGAAAGCGTTCCTGGTGAACTGCCACATCTCCAATCCTCAGGTGAGCATTACCGAAGGGTTTGTTTGTTTTACGTGTGGCAGGAACAGCTTTAATTTCCTTATAAAGATTCTACAGCACAAGGTAACATCTCCTCTGGGAAGGGAGAGCAGGAAGGACTCCAAATTTTGGCATCAGAGCTGGGATGGGATGAATGAGTCAGTGCTTTAGAATGACAGCCATTAATATGCACAGACACTTTGTTTCATCAATAAAAAGCCAAAGAACTTAAGTGACTACAGGCAGAAACAGCTTTTGTTATGCATACACATAAGTTTGAAATTCTCTGCTAATTGTACAGTCCTGGAAAAGGCTACTTTTAAATAAAATTACATGGGGTGGGGAAAAAAAATCTACATAAGTACATTGTGCACTTGAAGCAGAACCATATGCAGATTTTATGCCCATCAAATGTTTTCTGTTAGAATCCACATCTTTGCCAGGTTGAGGGACACTTGCTCAGCACTTCACTGAGTGATGCAGAGCACAAGGAGGAGCCAGGGAAGAGATTTTCTGTGAAGAGCAAGAGGAGATCTGCAAAAATAAGATCAGGAGATGCATCTCCTGCTCCATCCCCCACCCCTGAGCTGGGAGATTCCCATCAGCTCCACAACTTCAGACCTTCTGGGTTTTATTACTATACAGAAGAACAATATTTTAGGGGGGGAAAATAGCAGACACTATAAATATCACTGGAAAATGAGTATTTTAACATTTAGAGGGGTTGGAACTACATGATCTTTCAGGTCCCTTCCAAATCAAACTGTTCTATTTCCAGTGGTGATGCTGGGATTCAGGTTTTCGTGGTTTGTTTCCTCAGTTCCTCAAAATCCTGTGATCTTTTGTGAGAAAATGGAACTGAACTTCCCACTGATCACAGAGCAGAACAGAAATTCTCAAGTTTTTCCCTCAGAATTTTCATATGGGTCTTCTATTCCAGATTTTGAGTAGCCAGGCTGCAGTTTCCAGCTCTGGAAGTTTGTGACTCCTCACAAAACTCCAGGGCACAGAAAAACAGCCCCAGGCACCAAAACCAGCCTGGCAGGAGCTGAGCTGAAGAACAAAACCCCTCCAGGAGCAGAAGATAAGAGAAATCAAATGGAACAATCTCGGAGGCAAGTGTGACAAAACTAGAAACAAAAGGACAAAAGAATTAATAAGGCTGAAAAGAGAAGGGAAGATTCTCTGCATTTGAGGAATACTGAAACAGTCAGGTTTGAAAGGGGGAAGAGACTGGAGGTCACTTCTGTATTATTCATCAAGGACAACCCCACTTATTAATCTCCTGAAACAATACAAAGATTAATTTCCCCTCCCTGCAGCCCTTCCAAAGCCTCAGACAAAAGCACCAGTGAAAAGAGTTTTCCTCAGTGTTTGTTGCAGTAACACGAATAAAAGATCAGCCCCAGATTATTCCTGTGTACAGCCAGACCTTTAGTCAAAGTTACAAAGCTCCCACAAGGAACAGATTTGACCTTTTGGCTCCCACACAATAAAAAACTTCAGTAATATCCACACGAACCTGGCTGCCTGCAGTAAATAATGCTGAGGAAACCTCCTCACAGAATGAACCCACTGCAAATCTCTGCTGCTCAAGATATCAAGAACACCATCAAGGTGAGAACAGGCACAGGAAACTGAGTGTATTTAACTGAAGCTGGTGGGGGTTAGGAGAGAGGAAAGATAATTTTCCATGAGGAAGAAAAGCAAGTTCTGCCCCTGGACACAACACCCCCTCCTTCTGTGACACTGCACAAATCACCTCCCAAGATTTTGTTTCCCCTGAGCCAACAGGGGATGATTTGCCTCCTCCTACTCCAGCAAAATCAGCTGAAGAACTACAAATGAATATATATATGGATTAAATACTCACTGCTGGAGCTTCCAGGAGTACTGAACTGGGAAGTCTCAAGGAATTTCCGAGGTGTAGATAAATTTGTGACATCCATCAGAGGGACAGGAGAGGCGTCTTTCACAAGGGACCTGTGTGAGAGGAAAGAATTAAAGCAAACAGTTAATTATCATTTACACTATTTATTCACAACAAATAATCCCCTTATTCCTTACATTTTAAGCCTAAGAAATAGATGTTCCCATTTCCATGCCTTCTGTCAACTCCTCAATCCTCCAAACTTCTTTATTCCCACCAGAAACCTCCACCCTTTTTCCTGCCCTTGACGTTCCTGTTCTGAGCACACCCATGTGCATCCCTTCCCAAATGAACCTCCTCACTCAAAAATTAAAACATTTTCCACTTGGCTATTTTCATCATAAATTCACATTTTATTAGTTGCCAAAAAGTGTCACACTGCCTCCAGCTGCTGGATGTGGTGGGGTGACACAAACAAGAAATCATTTTTTGGAGAAAGAAATGTGGAAGGCTCCTACAATGGAGCTCAGGATTATTTGCTTCGAGGTCAGAATTGATGGAAATTCATGGAAACATGAAAAAAAACAAGGTTTAGGCTTGGTATCCTGCAGAAGAACCACCCAAAGCAACAAGCCAGCCTTGCTGCAAGAGTTCCTGTTACCAAATATCCACAATGTGCATCAGGGGAAGTGAAAAAAAAAAGAGAATCCAGAGTAAAAGCAAGGTCCCTGTAGCAGCCACACAAAAGTGCAGTTAATTAGCAGTGCCCCAGTCTGGGAACACCAAAGCTTTGTGGCTGTTTTTAATTAAGAACATGTGTAAGGAAGGGACTGATGACTTGCTAGCAACCCTCCTTCGTAGAAATTTCAATTTCAATCAATCCTTTCTTTCATAAATTCGTCTCATGCAACTGGTTATCCTGCCTAGCATTTTGGGCAAGCAGAATTTTATTCATTGTCACAATAAAAAGCTGATTTATCTTTTCTCTGCATCTCTATCAAGCGTTGGCTCCCCTTTTGCTCCCCACCTCTCCTACTCTGCAAAACTTATCTCCCAACGTTGTGTCTCTCTTTTCCAGCCACTTTCTCCCTTCCCTGCAACAAGAATTAGCAAAATCAGGAAAAAATAGCCTGCATTAACTGAATTTCCACTGACCACAGGCACCAACCAAGTAAGAAGTTTCAACACCTTTAAAACACCTTGGAAACATCAAAACCAACCCATTTCAGCTCAGAGACTTAAGCATTGTGGCCTCCATCTCGTCACCTGATGGTTGGTGGTGAGGCTTTTAAAACTTGGATATTTCCTAGAAAATGAGCAGTTTTTTCCTGTCCTGAGCCTCATGACCATGACATTTGTAGGGAAGGGATAACACCAGAGAAGGGAGGAATGCACAAAGAAGCTGTGGGGAGCAGCAAAACCCCAAGAGAAGCACCGCGGAAAGCCAAAGAACGCCAACAAATCTGAATTTTCTGCTCTCCACAGCCACCATGCTGAGGGATTTGCACTCCAGAAATGCAGATTTGGGGTGTGAGCTGCAGTCTGTGTGGCAGGTTTGGGGCTGGGGCTGAGGAAGGCTGTCCCACCCGAGCCTGGCTCTGTCCTTGCCGCGCTGCCCCACGCGGTTGGTGGATTTGATGTAGAGGTGCCGGTGCAGCTCGTCGATCAGCACCAGGTGCAGGTTCATCTTCTTGCTGTGCAGCTCCAGCCTCAGGTCACTGAGCCCCTCCACCTGCAGGAGGGGACCCTCCAGGGAATCCACTGCTGACACCTGGGGGGAAAACACAGGATGATTTTTAGACATCCATTCGTTCAACTCTCGCCATCAATTCGTTCGGTTTTGTGGTTTTCCTCTTGGAGTGTCTGAATCCCAGGATGATTCCATCCCTAAAACCCTTTTAAAGCAGAAAATCTTGAAGTAATATTTCTTTATTTCTGTTCCCAAATTATACAGAAGGGTCCAACATCCAAATAATTCAGATTTAATGCGCAGCCTTCAAATATTAAGCGTATGTATAAAACAAGTTAGTGAAAACACAGTTCTTTAATAAAAATCAAAGCATGGTTTATCCCCAAATAAGAGGATTATTAAGTAGAAAAGTGTTAGAAGAAGATAGTGACAATGGTGTTTGATGGCTGTTATTCTTTCCATTACAGAAAAACCAAGAAAACCATTATTCCAAATTCTACAAACGGGGAGAAAATGGCTTAAATTTAATTTGTTAAAGTCATGACTGAAAAAGCTTAGGAGGCCTCATCCTTTAGGCTGCACAAGGGTTGTGTCCTGTGGCCACACCATTTGAACCTCTGAAACAATGACCATCCCATGGGCACTGAAATTTCCTAATTTCTTTTTTTATCCTAAAAATAAACATGGAGAAAACCCAAACACAGACAAAACCCACCAGGAATGACAAATCAGCGCCTAAAAGCAACACTCTCTCTGTGCATCCCTCCCAGTTGGTTTTCTATTTAACAGAGATTTCCAGTTACTAATAAATAAATGATGGCATCCCTCTGCAGCTTCCAAACTCTCAGTGCTGACGTTGTAAGAAATTGGAAAGAGCATGTTTGGCATGCAGAAGTTGAAAATAAAATTTAAAAACCCCATTCCCTGCTAACTGAGGAGGATGCTGTCAGTGAAGGAAGACATTTGCTTGCACTTCAGGATCTCAGTTCAGAACAAACCTGTCAGCCAAACATTAAAAATTAAAAGCAAAGATACAGTGAGCAACCAGCCCAGCCCAGGGCTGCTCCCTCAGTACCAGTAAATATTAACTCTGCTCAAAGAACATC
>NC_031773.1:1523753-1535755 GCF_001522545.3 Parus major
GAAAATCCCCATTTCCTTCTCCCCAGAGGAGGTGTCAGAGCTCACACAGGTGGAGCAGCTCAGCAGACATCACATGGGGAACTCTGGCAGAAGTGCAAGTGTTGATTCCTCTCTTCTTCCTTTGGCAGGTGGAGCTGAGCCCCAAATTTCCCCATTCCAAAGGCACCTGAACCCCCTCATTGCTTCAGGGGAGCTGGAACTGCCCCAGGAGCTGGGCCAAAAATCCCACCAGAGCAAGGACCAGGAGCAACATTTGTCATACTGAAAAACTGAGATGAAAAAGCAGCCAGAAAAAAAGTGAAATCCAGAGCAAAGCAACGTTAAAAAAATTCCAGGACATCCAGGAAAAGTTTTCTCTGAAATGCAAGGAACGGGAATTTAACTTTCTGCTCAGCTCTGGTTTTGTCCTGCCAGTTCCTAAAGAGTTTGTTGCTCACATATTAAGGCCAAAATACAGCTCTCAAGGATGTCTTTTAAGGGAAAAAATTGAATATTCAACCATTTATTGTACTCATATATATATATATATGTATATATTTATATATACATATAAATATATACATACATATTGTGTATGTATATGACATGTGAGTCAAAGAAAGGTCTCCAGTTAGGTTTAGATGGCAGCAAATATAAATATTATGCTAAAAACCAAACTAAACAATTTCCTTTCTGCAGTTTTGTTTACAGAAAGATGATTTAGGTCCTGATAACAAAGCAACACCCAAGATTATATTCCAGAATAAAAATATATGAGATTAAAACCTTTGTGTGCTGGATATACCAGCCCAGAACTACACAAGCAACCAAAAGGAAGCAAAAACATCAATAAAAAATGCACAAAATTAAATAGACACGAAAGGCAGATCAACAGTGAAACTTTAGAAGAAACTTTTTTGACTTTAAGCCCCCACTCAGCTCCTAACACACCAAAACTTGGATTATGCAAGAGATGCCAATCAGCTTTCCCTGGTTTTTAACACTCCCATCACCTGCTGGCTGCATCCAAAAGGACTAAAAGATGTGGAATTGGATAGAGAGAGGAAGAGTGAACTGGAGCAAGACTCCAGTTAATACTGGTGATGGAAAAGCAGCCCAAGAAAACCTGGAAATGAGATGTACAGAAGGACTACAAGTGGTTCAAGAGTCCAGAAAAAGCAGCTGATGGTCCTTCCTGGCTCTTTTTTCTCCACACACAGCTCAGTTAAACGGAAATAAAGTGATTTCTGTTTGTTTTGCTGCAGGGGGATCATGGCATTGTGTTAGATGAGCTGGACAAAAAAGATAATTACAGGTAAAAGAGGTCCCCCACATGAATCTTTTGGCAGGGGCTGGGGTGCAGAGAGGAGCCACAGCAACAGAGAGCAGCTGGAAAAGGAATCAACAACAACCAAGCTGTTATTCTTGTGGAAAAAAACTGCTTTACAATGAGCAAATTGTACCAAAAGAATGGGCAGACCCCACCAGCACCTCCTTTAATTCTTGAATTCAGCTCTCTCCCCCATTGAAAGCTGCTCATGAACACACAATAACTGTAATTTAGTCAAACACTAATTAAAATATTGGCCTGGATTAGCACAGAATTTTGCTTAGATGATCTGATAGTAATTCCTGATGTTCAAATCTTCTTATCTCTCTCTACTTATTAGTACCTACAATAAGCAAAGACCCTTTAGGAAATAGAGATGAAATAAGCCTGGAAAAAGAGCTGTGCTTTGTTTAAGCTAAAAATTGCAAGTTTATAGAAAATAACCGTGGCACCAGCACCATTAGGCAGCTTGTTTAAAGGTCACAGGCAGTTTATAGCAGGGCTTAATTGCCTTAAAAAGAAAACACAGCTAAACACTTGCTTAGTGTAACAGGCAATTTGGAAGGGTTTAATTCAGCATTTTACAACAAACAAGAACCTAAGTGCTAACAAGGTATTTGTCAAAATTCTTTCTTTCCTGACTTCAGCCAAAGTTTCCCAATCTGCTTACAGTGAAATCTATTTATTCCCTCAAAGGTTCTGCTGAACACCCACAGGCCTGGAGTGAGCAGAGATAAAGTGAAAAGTCTCAGTTAGATGGTTTTCTTTCCAGAAAGAGGAAAAAAAATCCAAAAATAATGATAGAATCATAAAATCATGGAATGGTTTGGGTTGGAAGGGATATTAAAGATCACCCAGTCCTCATGGGCAGGGACACCTTCCACTATCCCAGGCTGCTCCAAGGCCCATCCAACCTGGCCTTGGACACTTCCAGGGATGAGGAATCCACAGCTTCTCTGGGAAAGCTGTGCCAGAGCCCCACCACCCTCACAGGGGAGAATTCCATCCTCAATCATTTATTATTTTACTAGAAAACCAAATCCCTTCTGGCTGGGAAACCAGTCTGTTCTGAATTTAGACAACAGATATGAAAACATGAACACATGAACTGAGAAAGGTTAAAAGAAAACAATGCGGTGGGTCATAATTCAAGATAAAAAAAAAGTCGTACACAAACACAGTCTGACAAAAGGGAAAAAGCTGAGCCCTCAGAATAAAAGAGTAAATAAATAAGCAACAGCCCAGAAGGTTCCAGCCGCCTCGCTGGTGAATACAACAATTCTGACATTTAAAAGGAGAATTGATCTGCTGCTTTTACCAGGGACTCATTTTCACAAGGTACAGGAAAGGAAAATGACTAAAAACCAGCTAAAATAAATGTAGGCAGATCTAAACAAGCAGGTCACTGAATTCCATTTGCACTTGACGTGCAGGAGGTAAGGACTGAGCCTGGAAACCGCTGTGGAACGGGAAAGTCCTCACACTGCAGTTTTGGGACTTGGCAGTGGGCAAAGAGACACAAATACTGATCCCTCTCTTCCCTGGGGGGCCCTGGAGCAGCTCCTGGATCCCTGGAAGTGCCCAAGGCCAGGTGGGTGAGGGTTTGGAGCAGCCTGGGATAGTGGGAGGTGTCCTTGCCCATGGGAACTGCATGAGTTTTAAGGTCCCTTCCAACCCAAACCCACGAACCAAAGTGCTGTGAGAGGCAGAAGAGCACCAAGAAACACTCCCAGGTGTCACACAATTCCTCTGTCATCCAATTCCTGTGCCATCCAATTCCTGTGCTTCACAGTTCCTGTGTCACCCAATTCCTGTGTCACACAATTCCTGTGCCAACCAATTCCTGTACCACCCAATTCCTGTACCACACAATTCCTCTGTCACCCAATTCCTGTGTCACACAATTCCTGTGTCACCCAATTCCTGTGCCACACAATTCCTGTGTCACACAATTCCTGTGTCACACAATTCCTGTGTCACCCAATTCCTGTGTCACACAATTCCCATGTCACACAATTCCTGTGTCACACAATTCCTGTGCCATCCAATTCCTGTGCTTCACAATTCTTGTGTCACCCAACTGCTGTGCCATCCAATTCCTGTGTCACACAATTCCCATGTCATCCAATTCCTGTGCTTCTCAATTCCTGTGCCATCCAATTCCTGTGTCACACAATTCCCATGTCACCCAATTCCTGTGCCACCCACTGCCTCGGCACAGGAGCTGTGACAGATTGAGCAAAAGCCGTGGAAAAAATCAACTTGAGAAAAGAGAGGGGAGTAAATAAAGCTGTTGGACATGATTTGTACCTGGAGAGCAGTGAGAAAACATTTCCTTCAGCAGGGTTTGTTTGTGTTCTCTATTTTTACCCACCTCAAAACTCCAAATCACTCCTAAGTTTATTAGCAATAAAATAAGTAAGGAGCTCCTGAATTTAAGGTGGAAAAATTCCCACATTTTTGCTGGACAATGCAGGTAACCACAGAAGAGTTGGAATCACAGAATAACACCCAAAAGGCACTTGAAGCCTCCACTGCTGGCAACACTTAACGAGCAGCTGATTAACTTAAGCTCCATTAATGTCTTTTAACCCCAACCTCAACACAAGTTTTATCAAGGCTGTGTTTCAGCTGTAGATTTGTTGCAGCATTTCAGCTGCAAGGTGAATCAGGATGAAGCTGATGGCCTTTGAGGATGGGCCAGCCAAATAATGGGATACAAGGAAAACTTAAGAAATGCAAAGGTTGGGAATTGTCTGCTACCAAACTGCCAAGGTGCGAGGTGGCATCAAGCCCAGCCAGTAAATAGGAATTAGGTAGGATGACCCTGAACTTAAAAACCACCCTGGTGATCCTAAAGCAGAGAATCTTCAGGTAAAATGACGGGAAAAAGGAAAAAAAGAGATCAGGGATGATATTCCTGACTCCCCAAAACAGGAGAAGGAGCAAAGGAACCCAGGGCAGGAGGATTAATGAGGAGCTGATGGACAGCACTGGGTGTTAACACGATGGATATTCAGGTGAGGGAAGAACTTACTCCCAGTTTTGTTCACCTGGAAAAATCTTGTAAGGATCAACAAGCAAAAAGCAAAGAAAGAGCTATAAATTATGATTATGGTGCCTTTGCAATATTTTGGGAAGAGCTGAACTCGCTCCACGGCATGAAAGGATTTGAAAGGGGGGGAATGACACAGATGACTGCAGCTGAGAGGGGGAGAGGTTTGGAAAATCATTTTGAGAGATTCTGAGCTACACACACAAAAAAGGTGCTCAGTTTACAGGGAAACAGCTCAACCTGGGACAAGCAAAGTGATCTGAGGGGTGAAGGAGTGAAAAAAATGTACAAACTAAAGTAAAATTATTATTTTGGGCAAACCTGGTCTGAAACACCTTAACACAAAGGACAAATGGCTTTTGTTTTCCTGAAGTGTTCCAATGGCAATGACCAAAGACTGTTTTCCCTCTGCAAACTTTTAAATATTTATAAAATTATGTTCCTCACTTGCTGTCCTTTCCTCCAGCTACAGAAATTTAATTCTTTTGCATTTGCCTCAGTCACCCATCAATCATTCTCCTTCCTCCTCCACTCGCTGTAATTCATCAATGCCTTTCTAGCAACAAAGTGCTGGAACCAAAAGTGGTGCTCAGGGAAGAGAGGGGCTAAAAACAAGAGGTTTATCCAACTGCTTACTTGGACCTGAACACAAATTCTGCAATTTCTCCACCAGTACAGACAAATGACTTCCCTGAAATGGCAGAATTATCTACTGGCATCAAAGAATTACCCAAGATTTTTCCCTTTCACTTCTCATTTCCATTTTCATCCCAAACGTTTCAAATGCTTTAGTAAAAACTGAATTTATTACACCTTTCTGTCAGCTTTAAAGCTGCATTTTCAAAGTAATTCAATCAGATTTATCTGCATTATTTTACCATAAGCCTTCAACAATTTTTTCATGGTGTTGCTGCAACGTTTTACTGGGGATAAAATTCTGCCTTACACCCCAGAGTTTAAAAAAGAATTCCAGGAAATTGGTGATTGCTGGAAAAGCATCCTCTGTATTCCAACTCTGCCCCACCTTCATCACAGCCTGATTTCTTATTAAATAAACTTCCACCAGCTGAAATGAAGGGTTGGTATTAGCAGAGCCAAGACCCCCTGATGATGCTCTGGAGAGGCCCTGAGGACCAGCTGGGGTCAAGAACTTGGCCATGCAAAGGAGGCAGCTCCAGGTACTAAAACTTCATGCAAGAGACTGCCCTGATAATGCAAATTACAGCAGGAAAAGAATGAGAGGGAGTCATTGAAGGTGTTTCTAAGGGATGGCAATTTCATGTTCTAATGTGTTAATTAGAATTAGAACAAAAATGTGTTCTAATGTGTTTAAAACTAGCCTTAAGTTTATTAAAAAAAATAATCAGAGCAGTATTTGAAGAAAAAATGGGAAAAAATTAGAGAAGAGAGGTGAAAAGTGATCTAAGAATAAATAACCCCAGTCCTTCTGTGTGAACTTACCAGGATTTTACCAAACTCAACTGGGACAAACCAAATGCCCTCAGATCCTCCTCGTGTGGCCCCAGACCTTTCACCAAATACAAAAACCCATGAGTTCCATGGCTTTGGGAATCACTGGAACATATTCCAGGTACACGTGGAATGAATAAAATTAACAAAAAACAAGGTGTCTCTTTCTCACCAGTCCCTCACCCTAAGAAATCAGCATTAACAATCATTAACAATTAATAGAAACCTCACAAGAAATGAGATACAACCCCAGAGACATCACTTCTCAAAAGAGAATTTCAAACAGAGCCAAAATTTAAATTTACCTCTAAAGGCACTTCTACAGAATCCTGAACAAACCCAGGTCTCTTATTTCCACTTACTTAATTCCAAAATATAAAACTCTACAGCAGCACCTGAATCCCAGCGCTGCACTAAGGAATGCAGAAACAAAATGAAAGTGTTTTTATTGATTTTCCTGGTTCCAGCTGAAAAGCAGGCAGTAAATAAAATGCAGACTGAGAACTGCACTGCTATTTTTATTTATTTCATTATTCCAGGCTACTTAAGGTGTAAGAACTCTGCTCACTACAAGGTGTTTTTAATTGAAAGACTCTCCTTGTGCCATCCTGAAATAAAAATGAAAGATCTCAGCCCTGCCCAGGGCTACAAACAGCCCCTGTTTTCCAGGGATGTGGTGTCACTCCAAGAGCTTTTCCAGAGGATTAATGTGGAGTGCACAGGAAGGTGAGGAGCGCTGGAGATTGCTGAGGAGGATGAAGAATCATGGAATTGTTTGGGTTGAAGGGACCTTAAAGCACATCCAGTGCCCATGGGACAAATTCCACTATCCCAGGGTGTTCCAAACCCTGTCCAGCCCGGCCTTGGACACTTCCAGGGATCCAGGGGCAGCCACAGCGTCTCTGGAATGAGATGCTCATTATGGGATGAATAAGAAGAGGGTAAATATTTTGCATACAGAGCAAAAACCACCCTCAGCTCCTGAGAAAACATTTCAATATTTTAAAGCCTTTGTTTGACTCTCTGTTCCCACAGCCAGTGGGGTTCCCTGTCCTCACTGTTCTCCAGGGTATCCCTGCCCTGCTTAATTTCTCCTCTATCTCTTTGCTGTGCCACTTCCATTTGTTTTCCAGGAGAAGCTGTGGCTGCCCCTGGATCCCTGGAAGTGTCCAAGGCCAGGCTGGATGTGGCCTGGAGCAGCCTGGAACAGTGGGAGGGTTTAATGTCCCTTCCAACCCAAACCATTCTGGGATTCCATGATTTCTGCACAGCATTTCCACTTATTAACACCCCTTCCACTTCTGCCCCTGTTGTCATCCAGTCACTCAGTTGTGTTGTAAAGTCCTGCTTTTAAAAGAACAAAATCACTTTTTTTGTAAAATGCCAAATTTGCAGTGAGAAAGTGAGCAGCTCCAAAAAACCCTGCTGCTATTACTCACATCAGAAAGCAGAGCAGGAGATATATATTATTATTTTCCTGACATTAAAAACCTCAAGTTTAAGTCTTTAACACTGTAAAAGAAATAAAAGTATATGTGTTGGAGCATTCCCTGCTTCTGGAGAAATAAAACAGTGACAGTTTTTGATTTCCTGAGAAAAGGACAAAGGAGAAGGATGCACCCATGAGGAAAACACAAATTCCTCACTCTGCAACACAAGGATGGGGGGAAATCAAGTGAAAAATAATCAAAGGGCTCCATCCTTCCTTCTTCCCACCTTCATTCTTCCTTCTTGTCTTCCTAATAAATAAAAATTCAGCTGGAAATAGCAATGATCCTCCCTTTTACCCCATGGACAGATTCCTGCAGTTTGTGTTTATTACCTGCCACAAGGGCAAATCCAGACACAAAAGCAAAGTAGCCTAAAGAGTTTTTATTTCATTCTATGACATGACCTTGAATTACTTTATTCAACAATATTTCTTCACTGTTTTCAGCATTTCAGCTCTTAAATTATAGAAACAAATGGCAAATATTAAGTTTTACCTATAGGGACCTCATGGGTCAACAGTGGAATCAGAAGAATTAAAGTAACAGCAGAGATCTCCACGATCTTGAGCTAATTAATGTATTGATTACTATGCAGAGCATAATCAATGCACAGTGCTGGGAACACTGGACATGAAACTGTTTCCTCCAAGGGCAAATCTCCTGTCCTGCTGCTGATCTCTGCTCTGGCTTCTGCTGGTGTGGAGCATTCCCAAAACAACTCCTCTGGAAGAACTTGGATTCCTCATTGCAGCAGCCAAGCTCAGGCTTCCAGGGATGTGACATCAATCTGTCCCTGGCCCCTGCTCTGCTCCCCTCTCTGGAAACTGGTCTTAGGAAGTTCCTCCTGGGCCAGAATTTCCCCTCAATAGCAGATCACAGAATTTTGGAATTGTTTAGGCTGGAAAACAGCTCTCAGACCTCTGAGTCCAAGCATTCCCAGCACTAGCTCATGTCCCCAAGTGCCACATGCACATGGCTTTAAATCCCTCCAGGGATGGGAACTCCATCACCAACACCCTTTCTCTGAGAAATTTTCCCCAATACAAACCTGACCCTGCCCTGGCCCAGCCTGAGCCCATTTCCTCCTCCTGTCCCTGCTCCCCCCATCTGCCCCCTCTCCTGCCAGGGAGTTGTGCAGAGCCACGAGGTCCCTCCTCCTCCTCCTGGAGTCCTTTTCTTGTTTTACATTAAACAAAAACCACCCACAAATGGCTGCACGTGCACTCAAGTGCCCCATAAAAGTGAATATTGCTGCCAGTAATTCAGAGTGTGAACAAACAGCTCCGTTTCAGGCAGACATACAAACTCTCTCTATAAAAAAGGCACATAAAGAAATGGAAAATAACTAAAATGCATTCCAGCTCAAAGAGGCATTTTATCTGTTCCAGACATTCCCAAATTCTCCAAAGCTTCACAATTCAAAGGATGCTAGAAATGGGTTCTTTTAGACAACCTGTAATGTGCAATTATAGGACAGCAAACCTGATCCTGCTGCCTGTGCTCCCAGAATTATCAAGATGCTGGAGGAACACACAACAGGAACACCTGATATTTGTGTGCTGCTCTGGCTGGATACAGAATCAGAAAGAAAAAAAAAAAGCTGTCACTTAAAAAAAAAAAATTTAACTTCATACAAATGTAAGCTGTCACAAAGCACCTCTGCATTGTGTTTATCCGACTGGGAAAAGCTGCCAGTCTTTTATTAACAATCCTTGCCTGCATTACTCAGTCACTGCACATTAGAACCAGCAGCTGGAGAGTTTTGAGTGATAATGAAACCTGTAACAAGCCATCCTCAGCCGTCTTTTCCAAACAATAAGGGAATTAAAATTTCAATTTAAATGCAGAGGTTTGAAACACGCTTCAGTGGCAAAATTACTTCAATTAATGTGAGTGGAATACAAAGAGCAGGCTGCAGGGATGGGATGCAGCAGGCTGGAATGATGCCTTTGGAGGGATTGCATCCAGCCAGCACAGGGCTGCAAAGGTCTGATTCTGACTGTATGGATCACAAGGCTACAGGAACAGCATTAATCAGGGCTGCAATTGCAGGGTGAGGGCTACAAACTCCTTGTCAGGTCACTCTGGGCTTTTCCAGCTCTTTACCTTGAGGAATGAAACCAAAGGACAGGCAGATCTATGGACACTGCGCCTCCCTGACACATCAGTAATGATTTTACATAATGTTCCTATCATATCAAAGGAGAAGGGAATTATCCTGCAGCCAGTGAGTGATTACAACATCACAGCCTCACAGAGCTGTGTTAACACAAGATGGCAAAAGCCAATGAGCCTGCAGTGATTTTTGGCCAGGGAAAAGCTCCAAATGCAGGTGAATTACTGTTTCTTTATACAGGCACATTTGTCTTCAAATGAGAACTGAAAGTGTCAATGAGTGGCTGAAATTGAGTGTTCAATTTCTACTTGAGGTTTCTCTGCATTCCTTGATGTATATTCAAAAAAGCCCATGAACTAACAGCTGCTTTTTATATCATTATTATTTGATTTATTAGAAAAAATTTACTATGCTGAAGACAAAAAAACAACCAAACAGAGCAGCAACAGAAATGCTGCAGAAGTCTATAAATCAGACAGATTTAATGCTGTCTCTCCCTCACAGCCACAGGCAACTTTATCCAAGCACACACATTTATATACACATAAGTGCTCCTATTTAAAATAAACGTACACAAAATATTGCAAACCAGTCAGATATCAAATACACAGGTTGAAAACTATTTCTAAAGTATAATGTATGAGAAATCTGAAGCAAGGTTATTTTTCTTCTTACACTTCCTAACAGATTTTGAATAGGAAATAGATTACTTGTCTGGAATTTTGAAAAGATTTTTTTTTTTAATTTAAAAAGGAACCCACAAAAAAAGCCCAAAGTGGTGAAAAAAGAACCAGCATTTCAACTCATACTGATGGCAACTGTGAGTATCATATTTTGGTACCTACACTGAACACCCTTAATTTACATCTCCTTTTTCACATCTGGTAATTGGAAATATCAGGTAAAAACCACACTTTGATTTTGGAGCTGTCCAAGGCCAGGCTGGACAGGGCTTGGAGCAGCCTGGGACAGTGGGAGGTGGAAGTTTGATCACTGGATGAGCTTTGAGGTCTCTCCCAACCCAAACCAGTCCATGATGCTGTGACTGCAGCAGGGCTGGCACAGGAGAAGAGGAGGAATAGAAAAAAGGGAGGTGATGGCAGAGTGAAACCAGACACGAGGATGTGACAGCAACAGCAAAAACCAACTGGGGTCCACAGGCCATGGGAGGGTGGGATGAGAGTGGCATCCAGCTGTGGAAAATGTACCAGAGGGAACAAGGTAAGTTTTACAAAGTCATGTTTAAGTTAAAATAAGATAAAGCTAAAAGGAAATTAAAGTTCAGGGTGACAATTTCCAGCTTTTCCTTCTGCAGGGTAATGACTTATTAAAAAGAAGTGAAGAGCCGCAGCTAAGAGAGACAACAAAGGACAGAAAAGTGGAAAAAAACAACAAAATGAGCAATGAAAAGATGGCCTTAAAGGCACTGTCTGGCAAAGAGGAGTAAAAAACAGAGGAAGAGTAAGAAACTTAGTAAGGAAAAGGAAGAGAGTAAGGAACAAAATGTTTTTGCCTGCATTTTTAACCATAAAATGGTTCAGGACAGAAAGGATCTCTGGAGAATACCAAATCCACTTCCCTGGTCAAGCATGGAGCCATGTCAAATCTGGATTTGGAAATTTTCCCCAGAGGGAAACACCAAAACCTCTCTGGGTCTATAGAGCTTGAACTTGTTCAAGTGTTCAAGCATCCCCACAGTAAAAAAGGGCTGGTTTAGGGTTAAACTATTCCCTGTGTTTCAGGCTGTGCCCATTCCTCCTTTCTCCTGTCCCTGGGCAACATCAAGGAGAGTCTGGCTCTGTTTTCTCCGCACCCTCCCATGTAACAATAAAAAGCATCAAAAACATCTCCCTGAGGATTCTCTCAGCCTCTCTCCATGTGAGATGCTCCTTAAGCATCCCTGTAATCCCCCACTGGCCTGGACCCAGTAACTCCATCTGTCTTTACTGGAGAGCCCACGACTGGACTGGGCACTCCACGTGTCAGGACTGAGAAGAGAAAGATCACTTCCCTTGTTTTTAATTCCTAGGAGACAGTTCCAGGGAAGGAAGGATTGGAGTCTGGTGAGGAAATGTGCTTGTTAAGTTTAGAAAATGAAAGAAAGATTGTTATTAGAGAAGTGCAGGAAGCTTCTAAACTCCTGCACAAGACAGGAATTGAAAAGCAAGCTTATAGAAGAGATGGAACTGAAGAGAAAAAACACTTGAAGGAAGGGAGAAAAAGAGATGAAACAAGAGCTGGAAGTAAGCAGAAGGATCAAAAGGCCTGGGAAAAGAATCACAGAGTCACAAAACCAAATAGGCTGCAAAAGATGCCTGAAATCATCAAGTCCAACCTATGGCCAATCCCACCACTGAGTGCCACATCCAGTTATTCCTTGGGGACCTCCAGGGGTGGGGACTCCAAACCGCCCTGGACAGCTCATTCCCACCTCTAATCACCTTTTCTGTGAAGAAACTCCTCCTAATGCTCGACCTAAACCTTAAGACTTTCTCCTCCCAAAGGAATTTCCCCTCTGAATAATGACCAAAGTTGTGAGTGCATTCTGGGGAGCAAAGAGGA
>NC_031773.1:1536371-1580285 GCF_001522545.3 Parus major
GGGAGGGGAAAGGGGGGGGGGAAAAAGGGAGGGGAAAAAGGGAGGGGAAAGGGGGAAAGGGGGAAGAGTACCAGCATATCCGTGGCGTTGAGGTAGCGCTTGCTGGCCATGCACTGCTCCAGCTTCTGAGGGACCTGCTTGATGTTCTCAATCTCATCCAGGAGGTTCAGGACGTGCTTGTGCTCGATGCCCTCGATCCACAGCTTGCGCAGCTCGTCCCTTTTGCAGTGCAGCAGCATCTTGCAGGACAGCAGGTTCTCCTTCACCTGCAGCAGCACAGCAAGGGTTAATGACATCTGTCCCTGCAACTGAGAGCGGCCCTTCCCCACTTTGCTTTATTAGGAATTCCAAAAATATCACCAGGCTAAAAGCAAATTTGATTTCCTTCATCCTGCCTTGGCTGAGGAGAACTTTTCAGACCCTAAAAACTGAACTCTCATAGTGAAATGTTCTTTAATACAAGTTTGATACCAATAGTGAGAATTTAACTGAAGTACCACAGTGCAATTAAACACCAGATCCTGTTAACCACAACCAAGGCCATTTCCCAAAAACCAATTCAGTATTTTGGCCAACAGCAAGAATCCAATTTTCTGTGGAAGCAAATAAGCCACCACTAATTTTCCTGGTGCAAACATCTTCCAGCTGCCTATTAAATCCTTTGGCAGTCTCCTCCTTTCTCAAGTTTGGTGTTTTTTCTCTGAAACAAGTCCAGCTAAGAGTAAAGTCATTTTCCCAATAACTTGAGCAATACCAGTTTTTTTGGAAGATTTAATCAGAACATTTATGAGTACAAATCAGCATTTCCATTACTTATCAAGCCATTTACAAACCCTTTAGTGCTGCCATGCAGTTTGGTTCTGAGCCTCATGCCATCAAAATCTCTAATTCTCTCAATTCAGGCAACCCTAAGAGTTTTCCTTTTCCATTCTCTCAATTCACAGCATTCCCTGCTTTCAGATTCTCCCTGGTAAGGTCAGTGTAACCTAGCTTTTCCTGCATAATGCAAATCAACAATCCCTACTAAAATGTGGAAGCAATTAGCAGCACAGCTTCACACATTGCCTTCACAGCACTCTTGTTTTGTGAGAAGTTATGAATACTTGGGGCCCAACCTTATCTCAGGCTGAACTCTCACTGAATTACACATGAAGAGAAACACTCAGAAGGAGCCCTTCAATTTATTTTTAAATAATGAGCCTTTAAAGCACTCCACAAATCCCACTTCAGCTGCACTTTCTCCTACCTTGTTCACCTGAAGGCAGTTTTAAAAAAAATATTGGTGAAAAACACATCACTGGACCAAAACTGGGCACTGGTAAATAGCAACAGCTCCATAAAACAGCCTCTGTCCAGAGGCAGGAGAGTTTGAGATTTCAATACTGCACTCTAAAATGTCCTTCTGAAAAGAGCAGCATAGAAAAATCCTCAGCCAACAACAAAAAACCTCATCTGAGAGTGTCCAAAAAGCAGAGGCAAACTAAAATACACACTGAGATCATTTCACATCTAATCCCTGTTCAATACATTAATTGGAAATGTCTCACTGACCACAGCTTCATCTGTGGACTGCAGCTACAGAGAGCCAAATTAGGTCAGAAGGAACTCCAGAATTCCAGAAGGAATCTCACCAGACATTCCTGCTCCTGTCCTTACAGGAAAGATCATTGACTCCATCCACATCTGGGAGCAGAGCAAGGAATGAACAGATCTTTGAAAAAAAACCTCCCCTTGGGAGCCCAAATTGCTTCTGCTTCATAATTCAGTTTTACAGAAGCAACACCTCAGTAGCTAAAATCAAAACTAAACCTTTCCCACCAGGAATTCACACAAGAACTGACTACAAAAGGCAGATCCACAGGAGGATCTGGAATATCTGTCACTTGCACAATTCCCACCTTGCACAGAGAGGAACACGAAGAGCAAGCCTGGGAGTGTAACACAGATTGATGACAAACCAGACCTGAGGCCTCCTGTGAGATTAGGTCAAAACCACTTCAATACATATTGACCAAAACTAATAAGCAAACTTAAATACCAAAAGGTCCCTCACCCTCACTGTCATTCTTCTAGGTGGGACCCAAAGGTCACACCACTCTCTGCTTGTGTTGACCTCTGCAAAGCTTTGCACACTGTGTGAAACCAGGCCACTGCCTACAGTTGATTTCAAATTTAGTGGAATTGATCTCTGCTTTCAGAGTGCTGAGCTTTGTCCATAAATCCTGGAATGAACTCTTACCCTTGGAAAGCAGCAGAACGCTCTCATTTTCTTTGAAAATGTTAAATGAATTTTCAAAGTCAGAAGGGTCAGTACCTAACGCCACAAGGGTAAAAATCTGCTGCTCCTAAAGCACTGCTGGGGAAGGTTTTAAGCTGAGACTTACACAGAGCCAGGAAAAAAAATGAAGTTAGAAAAATTTGCAAAGTTAAGGTACAGCAAATGCAGAGGAAGTGCAAGATAGGAGCCCAAAGAACTCATCTGATGCTGCAGGGGCAGAGCAGCTCTAACAAGTCCCCAGCCCCGAGTGCCAGAGTTATTTACTGACACCATACCCAAGTGTGAGCACTCAAAATGCAGAAGGATTTGGGGGCACAGGGTTCATAGGCGCTCACACAACACAGCTGAGCTTGGAGACAGCATCAAAATTCATATTCTGTGAGCAAGAAGCAAGCTGATGAATCACCCAGACTATTCAGGAGGTGGCTGGAGGCCAAGATAGCAAAACATGAAAAGATGAGATGGAAAGGTGTGAGCTCAGCAGCCCCAGAGACTTCAAAACCCTGAGAGCAACATGCCCAGACAATAAATGAACAGGGGCACTGCAAAGCTTTGTGCTTCACATCCACCTCTCAGTTTGACTTTTAACGACTCCTGTTCTCAGTGAGATCCTACAGAAAACGTTGCCAGTAAGAAACAGCTTGGGACAATGGTCCTGTGGTGACACAGAGTCACTGGTGTTCAGGCTGAGCTTAGAATTACAATCTTGCCAAGATGTGGGGTTGAAGGGAACTTAAAAATCATCTTCTTCCAACCCCATCCATGGACAGGGACACCTCCCATTGTCCCAGGCTGCTCCAAGCCCATCCAGCCCAGCCCTGGACATTCCCAGGGATCCAGAGGCTGCTCTGGGAATTCCAGCCCAGGCAGGAATTCCTTCCCCAGATCCCATCCATCCCTGTCCTCTGGCAGTGGAAGCCATTCCCTGTGTCCTGTCCCTCCAGGCCTTGTCCCCAGTCCCTCTCCAGCTCTCCTGGAGCTCCTCCAGGCCCTGGAATGTGCTGGAAGCTCTCCCTGGAGCCTTCCCTTCTCCAGGAGAACATTCCCAGCTCTCCCAGCCTGGCTCCAGAGCAGAGGGGCTCCAGCCCTGGGAGCAGCTCTGGAGTCTCCTCTGGACCTGTTCCAACAGAGTTGGACACATTACTCCAGGTGGGAATTCAGCAGGAATTTAGTGGTAACAGCACTTTCTCAACTCAATTTTCATTCCATTCAGAACAATGACGAAAAGCTGGAAAAACAGGGAGAAACCAAAGCTTCAAACGGCAGCTTGGGGCTTCCATCACCGACAACCACAGGCAGCAAAACCACCAATAAAACATCATCAACCAGGAAAAACAGGAGATTTTCAGCTGTGGAGCTGACACAAACACAGCAGCACTCAGGGCTGGCTCTCACCTGTCTTAAAAACGAGATTCACTTAATAAATTATAAAAAGAATTTAATATAAATAAAAAGACAATTAGGAGACAAAAGAAATAAAGCAAAGGGTTAAAACGGCCGGGTGCCCTGGGGGGTTGCCAGGAACACACCTGGTATCTCAGGGATGCCCTTTTTATCCCATCCTTGCTGTGAGGGGCTAATGCATATTCATATATGTCCCCTCCCTAGTTACGCCTTCTTAGATCAATTTTTATTTTTTTGCTGGTCAGTATATATTTTGCTGGTCATCATTATTCGGCATTATTTTGGAGTTTAATTTTCTTTCTGCAGATGGTTATTGGCCTACAAGGGTTTGGGCCCCCTTATCCTTCCTGTGAGGGTGGCTTTCCTCCCTGCCAGCGTCCTGGTACCGGCTTGTTGATAACAGTTTACTCTCCATTCCCTGCTGTTGATAGCAGCCGGTTTTCCACAGCTTGATCCTCCCATTGTCTTGCCTGTTTATCTTGCTTTGTTCAGATGAAACATATCCTTAGCACTCAGAATTCCTACCTAAGCCTATAACTTGCTAAAAGAGAAAAGAATATAGTGAAAGCATATAATATATATTTATCAGAATAATTGTGAAAAGCCAATATTTACAACATGAATTCACAACACCTGCTTGATCTTGTTGCGGGAGTTGGTGATGCGCTCGGTGATGCTCTGGTAGGTGCGGATGGCCGTGGTCAGCTCCGTGTAGTGCTGCACGATCAGCTCGTCCAGGTCACGGTCACACTTCTCGTACGCCTCCTCCAGCCGCCCCTTCTCGTTCTCCCGGTCCTCCACGTCATCGCTGCTGGATAAAGTCCTGAGGATACCAAGGTGGTAGAAGTTATTTGGAGTTTATTCCAGCGTGGCTGGTGCTTGGTAGAGATCAATGAAAAACCATCAATATTGTGGTTTATTACTCTGCCACTTTTCAAACCCTTTCAGAGCTTTTTTTTCCCTCCTTTTCAGAATAGTGAAGTTCTCTATTGGTTATCATGCTGCCAGACAGTCATTAATAAAGGCACAACATAACATCTGAAATATTTCTTGATTTATTATTTATGAAGTGCTATAAGGAAAAAAATCCTAACTTTAGTTTTGGGTATCAGTGGGACTTGTGCAGTGCTGTAGTTCCTGTTACTTACTGCCAAAGATAAGGGGTCACAGAGAAATCTACCACAAATCTATCCAGGTCTTCCAACATCAGTTTTCAAACATACACCAGTACAACAAGAAAAGGCCCCATGATCCTATTCCCCCTCATCAATTAATTAAGATTATTTTTTATTTTTTTATTGAAATCAACTAAGTTTGAAATTTGAAAACCTTGTGAAACTGGCCACAGCTCAAAGCTTCTTGATGTCACTCCACATTTCTTTTCAAGAACCAATGAAATCTTCCCCTTCTCCCTTTGAGGGGATAAAAATCCCAGGAAGAGCAGCAAGAACCTTTTCCTTATATCCAACCTCAACCTCCCCTGACACAGCCCCATGTACCTTTAAAGCTCCTGCACATCACTGAAAAAAGGTCCCTCAGGACCTGTCCCTGTCACAGAGCAGAGATTGGAGCTGAAGAAGCTGCAGCCCCTCATGAGTCTCCCTTCAAAGCAGCTTCTTCCAAAGCATAAAATTCATTGCAGCATTTCATGTTCCATGCTGTATGGTAGCTACAGAAACAGGAATCCTTTCTCATGTTATCCATGTTCTACACCCAAACCTTTTTAGTTGCGTCTTAAATCAGCTTTTCACAAAAAAAGATTTTTTAAAAATATTATCTTTTAGCCAAAGCTCTTTAAAAAGGAACTGAAAAGTGAGAACATGAAACAAGGTTGCTCAGGGCCTAGAAAATATAAATTTTACTGAAAGGCTTCCTGCCCATGGCAGGGGAGTTGAACCAGACCATCTTCCAGTCCCTTCCAATCCAAACCATTCCATGACTCCAAAATGAAAATCACGTGCAAGGCTGGCAGAAAGTCATCCTCTGTTAAGAGCTCTTGCAGATAAATCCATTTTCTTTGTGGAGAACTGCTTATTTCTGCTGGAAGAATGTTCTTCAGCATGGTTACAGTGGACACGAGGAATATCCTGCTCAGGAATTGACATTTTGTTTGGGTTTGGAGCCGTGCAGGATTGCCTGTCCCAGCAGTTAATGAAAACATCCATCCTCTCTGACCTGCGGCACAGATCACAGCAGAATCCTGGATGGAGACAGACAAGGGAGCAGCAGAACCAAATTGGCCCAGAGCACAGACTGGGAAAGTTCATTGTTTTAATCAAACAAAATTCAATTTCACAATTTTGGATTTGCCAAAGAATCCATCTGCAGGGCCAGCAGTTGGTTACAAAAGCTGAAGATCTCTCTCCAAAGCTAAGACTACATCACTCATGTCAGAGGATGCCACGAGGATTCCACTGCTCCAGCAAATTCCCATCCAACTCAGGCTTCCTAACAAATCCCAGCCATAATTTTTAAGCAGATTTATATTGTGTTGCCCAGTCTTTTTGTCCTTGCATTTGAATTTAGCTTGTCTTGTCTATAGGAAAAAGTACATTTTGCTAAAAACACCTGACATCTGCCCAGCAAAGCAGAGCTGTTTGTGAAGCCCTAGAGATCCCAGCAGCTCCTGATCTCAGAAACTCCAACAGTGGCAGAAGGACAAAGCCAGGACTGCTGGAAATCAGAAACCTTGGAGATCCCACCAGATTATTCCTACTGAGATCACACAAAGACCATGAGACAGTTCTGGTCTCCTCTCACCCTTGAAAAGGCAGCTAAACCAAGATGAACAAAAGTTTCAGGCACTGTCAATTGCCAAATTCTAGGATTTCCAGCTGCCTCTGTTGGATGCAGAATAAACACCTGTAATTGGGAACATCCTGCTTTTCTTAATTACCTGGTTTGGGAAAATACTGTGGGAACAATCACCACTAAAAATACCACACTCAAATTTTGACCAGAAAGCTTGTATTTATTTACAGTCCTTCAATCTGTTCTGGTTCAAAACATTACAGAATTATGAAGGTTGGAAAAGACCTCTAAGATCATGGGAGTCCAGCACTGCCAAGGCCACAACTAAATCATGTTCCCAGGCACCAGGTCCTGCTCCAAAAGGGATAAAAAATTCCACACAACAACAGATTTTCCCCAACAGGTTTTTTCTTAGCCCTCCATTCACCTGAATTTGCCTTAAACAACTTGTATATAATAGATTATTTTCTTACAGACAGGGTAAGAGCTTAAATCAAAACCCAAGACCTGAATGGAAAAAAGCAACAAAGATTTTTTTTTTTTTTTCTTCCTTCACTTCACTGAAAAATCCAGTAAGTTTTAGAAATGTTAGGTTTTGGGTTGAGATCTGGTTATTTCCACTGAAAACGAGTCTGGCTTAATCACTTGGAATTTGAAACTTTGTACACTTGAATTTCCCATCTAAGTTTCATGGTACAGGAGCCATTTCTTATCTTGGTCTGCACAAAAAAATAAAATAAAAAAAAAAAGAAAAAAAAAAAGAAGAGAAAAGGAAGGAATACTTAATATTCTTGAGATTATACATGCTCCTGCTAACACTGCAGAAAAGTAATCCAAGGGCATCTCTGCTTACTTTAGTCCTATTAAAATGTGTTGCAAGGAAGAAGAAAAGTCAACACACTGTTTGTCAAATAGAAAGGATCCAAATTATTTGGGAAAGGAACTTTGCAGGAATAACTTTGAAGGGGGAATCACAAAACAGGACAGGATTATGAAATGATGATAAATATACATCAGCATTTCAGAACTCCCTGAAAAATATTCCAAACAGAGGACAAATAAGAATAATCAGTTTAGATCCTGAGTAGCAGATGATGAACTTGGTGGGAGTTCCCAGGAGGAATTCCTGAGCAGTTCATGTGGTTGTTTTTTTGGGGTTTTTTTTTCATTTTGATTTGCTCCAAATGAGAATCCTCCTCCTCCTCTGTAAGATACCTGGAATTTGTACTTGGCAGCTGGATGGCTGCAGATGCTTGTCTCATTAGCAAGAGCTCACCAGGATTACAATAATTCCAACTGGCTGTGAGTCTGCTGAGAGACATTTTTATGCTACGGTGAAACAGAAATTCATTGAGCCAAATCTCATTGACTTCTGATTTTACATAGTTAAAAATACAGATTGCACAAATGCAAAATGCTTCATCCACTGGAGTCACTCCCACAGATGGAAGACAGGATAGAGGAGAAGATGATCAGACACAATCCTGAAATGTTTTTATCATAGGATGTACTGCACTTTTCTCAGGAGAAAATAAATGAACCTTATTATTTCCCTGAGGTCACTGAATTTACACTGGAATTAGATTAATAAAAAAAAGTCCTTTGGGACTATTTGTTTTAGTAGAAGTTGATCTGTAGGTCACAAGCATTTTTCATCTCCTATTTCCAGCAGCTGACCCAATGAGCAGAGGGAGAAGATGGAAAGACATTTCCAGGATTCCTGAAGCTTTGTCATTGTGCAAATGCCCAAAGTCTTCAACTGTTTCCATCAAGAGCTCCCATCAAAACCTGAACAGCTCATTTCCAGAGGTAAATACACAGGAAAAAGAATTCCCATTTATATATATTTATATATATAACTGCAGCTCTACCACTTCTGCACGAGGCTGCACCTACCTAAAACACCAAATGAACTCCAAGCTCTCCAAGAACCTTCCTGCCTCATCACCTCAGGTGAAGGAACAAAGTGCCACAACCCAGAAGTCTGAATTTATTCTCAGCTGTCCTCTTAAAGCAGCTGCACAAACTGTAGCCATCAAAGGCTAAATGGTAACTGACTTTTTTAGTGAAGAGAAATGCAACACTTGTGATTTACATACTTTTTATAAATGTTCAGCTAGGTACTCAGAAGCAGTTGAAAACCCCACTTGTGGTATTAAAGGGTTTTTCTCAGTCTCCAAATTTTCATCTGAGGAGCAAAATGAAATGTTTCTCTCAGTTTTGAGAAGACAGGCTGGGAGAGATGGGGGGCTCACCTGGAGAGGAGAAGGCTCCAGGAAAGCTGGAGAGGGACTGGGGACAAGGCCTGGAGGGACAGGACACAGGGAATGGCTTCCACTGCCAGAGGGCAGGGATGGATGGGATCTGGGGAAGGAATTCCTGCCTGGGCTGCCCCTGGATCCCTGGAGTGTCCAGGGCCAGGCTGGACATGGGGCTTGGATCACCGTAAGATAGTGGGAAGTGTCCCTGCCTGTGACCTGGATGGGTTTTAAGGTCCCTTTCAATCCCAGCTGTTCTGTGACTCTTGAAGGAAGTCACACCATATCTCATTTTTATAAGGTATAAAATTGTGGTGTGCATTTACCACAGAAATACAGACAGAGCTTCAAAACCACCATACATTCTGCAGGGATAAAAGGAATTTTCCTCTACAAACCAATGTAATTTATCCAGTCCCAGCGACATCCAACACCAGCACACTCCATGCACCCTACAGGAAGTTATTTCACACTACAGACAGTGTTAGATATCTTTGTACTTTGACAAATCAATGCTTTCCATAGCTCTGGCCCAGATGTGCATGTGCCCACCAAACAACTACCACCCAGTCTCATCTTCTGCCTAAAATTACTCCCACACTGTGATGCATTCATTTGGGAAGGAAAGGAAGAAAAAGTAAACTCCAGCATTCAAACAATACAAAAGAACAGGCAGAAGCTGTAAAAGGACAGAAAATAAGTTATCATTTCTCCACAAGCTAATACACTTCTGTTATTGTTGGGAGCTGAGAGAACACGATGTTTTCTGAGCTAGTCAGCAGCAGAAGGAAACAAACACCATTGTACCACTCATCATGTGGCACAACAGATAACTCCAGGAGCACAGCAATGCTACAGGGATGATCAGCTGCAGAACCATGAAACCACTCACCTCCCTCTGTAAAAATGATATTTTCCAGCTTCAGAAGCATCCCAGCCCTCAAACCAGGATTTAACGTTGTAGATCCCACCAAAGAACACACATCACACAGGGGTTAATCCTTATTCTGTGTATCACTCCTGTTCCTACAAATGTGGGCAGCTGGTCTGTACCAAACTCCTACAAAAAGAGCTTTGATATGGATGAAATGCACACCAGATCTGTCTGCTCAGTCCCCAGACCAAGAAACTCTGCACAAAACTGAGAATAATGGCAGGAAATACTTTCCCTGGCACCATGGCAGGTCCTACAGGCAGTCACAGGGCCAAAGAGCTCAGCTGCTGTTGCCAAACCACAAAGCTTCCAGGGGATGGAGTATTTTGTTCACATAGATGTCCACAGCAAATGTGGAAAAAAACCAAAAGGGTTTCTAAACAAATGTGGAGTCTCCTCCACCTCTATTTTCAAGTCTATTTGCTGTTTGATGGGGAAGATTCAGTTGTAGCACACAGCACCCTGTGAATGTGCCTCAGCCTGCAGCACTGGAGAAACAGCTCTGCTTCCATGGAATGGTTTAGGGTGGGATGGGACCCTAAAGCCCATCCAGTGCCACCCTTGCCATGGGCAGGGACACCTCCCCCTGTCCCAGGCTGCTCCCAGCCCTGTCCAGCCTGGCCTTGCTTGGATCTTCCAGGGATCCAGGGTCAGCCACAGCTTTTCAGGGAATTCTATTCCAGCCTCTCCCCATCCAATTTCTTCTTTAAAAGTCATCTAAATCCAACCTCCTCCACCGTAAAGTCATTCCCCTTCGTCCTATTTTTCCCTCTCTTTTATTCTACAAGGACCAACAACAAAAATAGCTCCAGTAGACACAAATCCATGAATTTTCAAGCTCCAAATGCCCACAATCCGTCCCCATTTAGGTTTGGAAGGTGCTGAATACCTTTGGAGCATGCACAAACTCGGTGTTGTAAACCTGAATTTGCAGGGCCATCCACACCCCCCCTACTTCATCTCATCCCTTGTCACTTCATTCCTTTCACAGGAGTATTTTTTCCACCAAATCCTGCATTTTGCTGCCCCCCACCCCCTTATATTTTGCACTGTGGCAAAAAAATCAGCTACAGCCTTTAAAATGATCCATTTACAGGCACCAACCTCACAATTACACCTTGAACATGGATCAGATTTGAGATCCAGCAAGAATTTCTGTTTATACTGAGGACTCATTTTTCCCCACACAGTTATATTTTTTCTCTGTTTTCTAGTGCAGATGAGCAATTCCTTTCACCAGCCAGCAGTCAGCTTCCTACCTGCCCCATAAAACACCAAGAAAATTAGATTATGTCAATTTTTAAGAGAAAACTGTTAACATTAATGAATAATACATGTTTCATTTCTGTAAATTTGCTTTTTCTGTTGCCTCCAGCCAGGCTGGGTGGATAACTGCCTGCCTATTTTACCTGCCCTAGGGCCAGCCCTGTTAAGTGTGATTACTGCTAAGCTATGGATGGCAAACTGAGGCTTAATTATCAATTTCTTGACTAGAAAATTCGTTTCACAGGAAGAACATTGCAGTAACAGTATGTGGGCATTATGCTTCTGCAGATTCTTATTATGATGCAAAACTGAAGGAACAGATAATGCAAATACAAGTTTTAGGAAATTAATGCTCAGTTAGCACCAGATAATTCTTATAGAAAAGGAGGCTGGTTTTGACCACAACTGTGGTTGTTCAGCACCTTTGTGTCCCTCTAAAAGCCTTTTTTCTTCTGCTATCCAACATCAGAGCAGGCTTATGTAAATATTTGTGGTTAAAGGCAGAAAAGAGTATTACAGGATGCACAGGTGCAGCTTGGAAATCCAGGAATAATCCTCTTTTCCTTCTAGATCAGGTTTCTTTGAGCGTGCAATTCACTTTTCTTCACTCAGCATCGCTCATTCAAATGAAAATACTCATTAAAGACAGTGGGAAACACCACCAAAAAAAAAATACCCAACCAAAGAAGCAAGCTGATCAAATTTAAATATTTCTCATCTGATCAGGAAAAAGAACATTTTAGTGAAGTGCAATTGAACTGAGTGCTGAATCACTGGGGGGGTGGGAATCAAACAGAGCTTCAATTTTCACAGGAATCCACAGTAAACTTCCCACCACCTGTTCCAAGTGCTCTGTGCTGTATCACACACCTTGTTGAGGCTCCCAGTTCCTCACTTTAAAACACCTTTGAAGCTCCAAACACACAGTTTGTGGTACCAACTGCTCAAAGCAGCGTGGCTGAAAGCTTGTCCTGCTCAAAGCTCCAGCTGCATTTCATGTGTGGCCAAGGCAGGACTCACTGATGTACTGACCTGTTCCTCCAGCAAAAACACCAAAAATCTGTTTAACAGCAGCAGCCCTGGGCAAAATCCAGAATTTCTGGGGTACACAAGATCCATTCCTCCCAAAGAAATTGGGTGAGGTTTTCACTGTTTTATGGTTTGGGTCAGAGCTAAAGGATAATTCTTTTACTGCTCACTCAGAAATCTGTAGATAACAAATGCTGGGGAGGTACTACACAGAGGTGTTATAAAAACTCTGCTGAATATGTTTCACAATTTATCACATTGAGGCTGGAAAAGACCCACAAATTCATCAAGTCAAACTGTTCCTCCAGCACTGCCAAGCCCACCACTGACCCACATCCCCAAATGCCACATCCACAAGGGTTTTTAATCCCTCCAGGAATGGGGACTCCACTGAGGCCGTTCCCTCTCCTCCTGTCCCCGTTCCCTGGGATAAAATCCCAAATCCCCCCCGGCTGTCCCCTCCTGGCAGGGAGTTGTGCAGAGCCAGAAATTCCCCCTGATCCCCCTTTTCTCCAGGCTGAACCCCTTCCCCAGCTCCCTCAGCACCTCCAGACCCTTCCCCAGCTCCGTTCCCTGGATACTCTCCAGTCTCTCAATGTCCTTCTTATCACACAGGGCCCAAAAGTGCCCCCAGGATTTGAGATGGGACCTCAGCAGTGCCCAACACAGGGGGATTCATATTATCTGTATCACACTTCTATATACTTACACCAGTCCAGATAATAAAATAAACAGAACAGCATTAAAGCTATCAAAACCACCCCTCAGGAAAGAAAGTTAAAGGGATTATTTTGGCTTGTTATTCTCATTGTTACACCACACCAAGGACCTAAACCACAAACCAGTGCACAACAAGGTATGGAAAAGTACAGCCTTAGCCAAAAGACAATTGTGAACAACAAAGGATTTGTGGAGTTAAACAAAGAAAGCAGTTGCTAGAAGCAACAAATAATAATTTAAGCAGAGCATTGTGGATGTCTAGAAAGCTCAGTCTCCTCTCTGCAGGAAGCAGCTGCAATGTGCCAAGGAAACTTCAGTATTAAAAAGGAGGAGGAAAACAAAAGCAGAGTAAAAAGAAGGCAGTTTTTCTCATCAGACCACTCTTGCTGATGGCCGTGGCCACACAATTGCATTTCTCATTTGGGTCTGAACCTTTTGATGGTTGTAGCATCACAGCAGAGCAGAGACAGCGGCTCCGAGCCTGAGAGCTCGGCCAGGCAGGAGCGCTGAGAGCCAGGGAAGGACACCCGGGAGGAAAGGAGAGCTCAGCATGTGAGGGAGAGGAACAAAACAACCGAGAAGAGAGGGATCCTCTCTCTCCTCCATCTCACTGCCCAGCACAGAGCTCCTCAGGCACCGTCAAGCTGAAAATGATCCCAGGAATTGCTGCAGTGAGGGAGTTTGAAGTTCAGGTTGTTGGGAGGATTCAGTGTTGGCTTCCCAGAGGTGAGGAAGATGCACTTCAGCGCTCTGCAAGCAATAATCCATGAGAAATGCATTCATTTGTTACCACCTTCCCCTCCTCAACGCTGGAAACACAACATCACCTGGTGGCTTTGACACTGATCACTGCAGGGACTGGGCCTTGTAGTGAAAATGTCAAGCAACACCTGAGATCAAAGACACGTTTTGAACATGGTTACCTTACCAGGATTGAAGTCCCTGAGTTAATCAGAATAAAATGATTAAGTGGGGAGACAATAAAATCTGTTCCTTTCTGAAATTCAGGGGTTTATTCATATTTCCCCCCTGCTTCCAACCTTGTTTTTATGGGTGTAAAAACATCCTCTTTGGGGAAAAGAGCCTGTCCAGAGCAGCTCAGCAAAAATCCTTCCCTTTGACTTACACCCCATGAGCCATCACAAGCAGCTCCATTTCAAGAGATCACATCAAAAATGTTTTAGAAAGCTCCCTGGGACAAGAACAACTCTACTTCAACCCACTGCGTCTCCACTGAGCTACAAATTTCCACAGGTTCATTAAACTAAATGGACTTATTTGAATTTTATAATTGAAAACTGTTGTCTTACAGACAAGTCCCAGATGGGGTGATCTACAGCTTCCAGCACTGTTTTACCTCAAACTGTATAATCTGATAATTCATGTTTTGAAACCTCTCCAGAGGCTCACTGTAAAAGTTGGGTCCTTATAAAACAAAGCCAGACAGAAGGGGAAAAAAACCCAACTCCAAAAGGTATTTAACAATTTAACTTGGCAGCAACACATGGAATGTTTTCTTGTTACTTTCATAGGTTAATGGATTGTTCCTGTGAAATTCTGAATTTGAAGAAATTAAAGCACTCAGAAAAGAGATTTCTTCAGAGACCATGAGGTGCTAGAAAGAAAGTAGTCAAAAATTGTGGTGTCCAAGCCAACAGGCATGGGAAATGAGGTATTCTGAGAAGTGATTGAATAATTATAAATAATAAATTAAAAAAGAAGTGAAATTCTGAGGCTGGCATGCTCCACCTTCACCAAAGGGAGCACAACGTACTCAGCCTGCAGAGAACTCCCTCTCCCTTGTGCAAAGAAATAACTCACTACAAGAACAGCAGCACCAAGTCTGTTCACAATCCTGTTAAGCACCCAGAGCAAACAGCATTTTAAAACATTTTCCTCCTCTACTTACATTCCATTAATCTTTCATGCTGTTTACACAGTTGGTTAGAGCATTTTCAACAGAAGCTGGTGATCTTTTTATCATTGAAGACTTCCAGATGGATACAGGAGAGATATAGCAAAAAGGCTGAGCAGCCTCCAGCCATCTAAATAAATACCAGCAGAGAATTCTTTATTTTGCTAAATTAACCAACCTTTAATCAAATTTCCTCACACCAGTACAAATGATGCCAGGGGAGAGAGTGACCAGCTGGTTTCTGAAACAAAGACTGGCCTGCAGTAGCTTTGACAGAATTCCCCTCCTTCAGATGGCTCCAACAGCAGCACAGGAAGAGTTTCAATCCCATGCACAGGAAAACCCCAGGGACACCAAGCAGCTGCACATTTTCCATGCTGGAACAGGGCTGGAGGCAGCAGACAGCCCCAGGAGATGCTGGTTACACCTCCAGGCACAAGCAGAAGGACTCAGCTCCCACTCCACTGTGTGAGACCCTATCCAGGACTGTCTCCATGTTCAGGAAAACACAGGGACCAGTTCTTTTGGCAATTCATTTTAGATCCAGAAATTAATTCAACCATTCTGTGTATTACCACATTCCAGGAGAAAGGCAAAGCCCTAAGGTTCATTATTTCCACATCTGCAAGAACAGAGGCTGGACAATGCCACTCACACCTGTCACCTGGATAATTAAAGTGTAAAGAATATTTTGGGGAGCCCATGCTGTGCCACGACCCCATCCTTGGTATCACACACCTGCAGCCCTGCAGGAACCAGCAGGAGGCTTGGGGAATTTCATCATTCAACTGAAGGCTTCAAAACTGCACCAAAACCAAGAGCTGCTGAAGGCAACACCTTTCAAAGAGTTAAAAGCACAATCATTTCCTAACAGAACTCAGTATTTCCACTTCCTGGTTTTGCCAGGGTAGGTTGAACTCCTGATCTGCACTGGCTAAAGCTAAAATAAGAGCTGAAAAATAAAGTACTTTGAGCTTTTAACTTGGCACAGTCACACCTCTTGTCTTTTCCTATGTGGTTGTGTATTCATATGTGCTCCTTTACCCATTTTTAAATGCAACCAAGGGTCTGTATCAAGCTACAACCCAACACTTGCCAAATACCTCAACATTTTATACAAGTGCCTGGAGATCATTTCAAGGAAATTTATAGTTACAACCACACTCTGCCATATACAATTTATTTTCAGGGAATTTCTCAAGTACTTTTCTCGTAGAAGAACTGCTACCTTTATAACACTGGAAAATACCATTTGCAATAAAAGTGGTTTTAAGAGACCATTACAGATCAGAATAACTCGAGTTTATTCCTTGTAGCAGCTATTTCTCAAATGCAATGACAAGGGCAGCAGCTCCACATCCCTGTTCCTCACTCTCCATCACAAATTGGGATCTCTACTGCTTCAGAACAAAGAGAACACCAAATGCCAGGTCATCAGCAAAAATCCATTCAGCAAGTTCACTTATAATGAAAATAATGGCCACAAGCATTAAAGAAAAAGAATCCCACTTGTAAAAAATAAAGTATGTTCAAGTTTTTTTTGCCTGCAGTCTCAACTTCTGCAGAGATCTGTTTGCTTCTGTAAAAGCTCAGCACAAAGATTTCACTGAGGTCTTATGGAGTCACTGCTAAGTTTGTTCTTCCCCAATTAAAGAAGCAATTAAAGGCCAGTTTTAAAAAATAGTAACCTTTAATTGGGAAGAAAAACACCCAACAGTAAATAAAAGGCAGACACATTCACCAATTAAAAATCTGACAAGATCTCTCTCTCATAAAAAAAAAAAAAGCATTTGCTAAATGCCAGGTTGCTTGTTTCAGAATACAAAAGCTGTTCCAGCCAGCTACCAACAAAACAAAAGGTTAAGAAAAATCAATATACAAACACGTGTTTGTCCTCTGAGTAATAAAAGAAAATATTCCCCAAGTTGTCCTCCAGCAGGTGAGCCAGATTTGCTCCGTTATCTGCATGGTTTTTAAAAAGACATTGCCAAAGCTCCTGGGATTAGCAGATTTCTCCAACAAAAGTCTCTGGTCTCCTGAGACAGAATCCTGACCTTACAAAATACCTTTTAGTTAAGGAACTTGAGTTGAGGGATCTTTCTCATGCACGAAGGAATGAGGAGGTTTTGGAGGCTGTGCTGAGGAATGAGCACAAATGCAGCAGCACAGGGATAGAAGTTGTAAAGTCCTGGTATCCAATATCCACTCTGGAAGTCACAATCCCAGGAGCTGTTTTAATAATGCTCATTTCTTCTCAGCACTCTGAGGACAAGAACAAATTGAAGATATTCCCAATAGCTGAAAAGACCCAGGGAAAAGAAGGAAAGCTCCCTGGAGCTGCGGGAAAAGTGGGAATTTAAGGGCAGACCTTGCAAACACTCATTAAGCTTCCCAGACACTCTTCACTTCCAAAAGATTTAATTGTTGTGGACATTCCCTTTTTATTTCTCCTCTGGGAGAAACAAGAGGGGAACTGGCCAAGAACTCAGTGTGACCCCAGCATTGTTGGGGGCAAAACTACAACTTCCTAAATTTGGGAATTCCCTGGGAGCTCCCAACTCTTTTGGGAGAGATCAGTCCTGTCCTGGGACAGCTGCACATCCCTCACAGTGCTCATGAAACGTTCTTCCAAATTAATCCATCCTTGAGGCTGCTTTTAGTGTCTATTCTTGGCTACAACCAGAAAACCAAGGGGAATTCCATGAGTGCATGGATCCTCCTATAGGAAACAACTCCCAAAGAACAAATGTGTTCCCTGACACAACAGGAAGAAGTGACACTTCACAGGGACAGACAGGAATCACAAGTGGGACATTCTTTCCTGTTGAGTTTTCCTTCATCTCAGAGCTTTCTGTATTTAGAGCACCACAGAGAGCAGGGATAACTTAAAATTCCCAAACCAGAGCCCCAGACCCCATAAAATCCCATTTCTGATTGGATTTTAGTGCTGCTATGCAAATTAAACTTTGTCATGGATCTTGCCCCAAACACTCTCCCTGGAAGTGAGACACTTTCTCCTGGGAAATCCAGTCAGAAAACAAGAATAATCCATAAATCTGGGATCACAGAAAAGTGAATTATTCAGTCTCTTGTGAGTGAGAGCTGCTAAGCTCCAGTAAATATCAGAAATTATCCCTTCATTAATAAAATAATTTCTGTTTACAGAAGGCCTTTCAGCTTCACACTTCAAAGCATTTCATAGACAATATGAAGAGATTTTTCAGACCTAAACAGTGTTTGTTTTTTGGAAAACATCCCTGTCTTTGCTATAACCAAGTAAAACATCAATACTTGAAGAAACTCCTCTGGCTTTGTGTATTTACAGCAGAAAAATACAATCAAAGCTTTGCTGGTTTTCATCCACTGTTCCCTTTATGGACCTTTCACACAGCAACAAGGGAAAAATAAACAGCCTAAATAAACAGGAACATGCAAGTGTAAAACCACAAGGATTGGCAGAAGCCTCTATTATGTATAAATGTTTTGGAAATAAAACATCAACAAAAGGAAGCTCAGTCACATTTCAAACCAACAGCTTGCTGTTAAGATTTGTAATATTTTCCTGAAGCTGAGTAAAATTACATTTAAGCCACCCAGGTTTAAATTTGTCTGCAGTGGTATTTCATGACACAAACCACTAAAAAATTGACCTGTTGCTTGGAGAGTTCATCCTCACCTGAGCTCCTACACAAAAGCAACGTACAGAGAAAAGTGATTTAAATTCATTTTCACACTGTTTGCTTTCTGTACTTGGCTAAGCCTGAGAAACATCAGTATTATCACCAAAACACTTTTTTCTTCCTCTGCAATCAGTTCTACCCTCAAGGTTTTCATGGTCTGGCTCAACCTGACACGTCAAGCTCTGCAGAGAATCTCTACATCCAAACCAAGTTCTAATTAAATTCTGGAAGTTTAGTTATCAGGCTGTTCTGTTGAATAACTTTAATTTCATAAAGTCAATAACTCAATGTTGTGTCTAAACACTGGGCCTAAACTAGCCAAGGTATCAGTGCCTGGAAGCCAAAGATTATGAGACAAACATTTCTTTTTATTTGGAGAACAGAGCACTGTGAGCTCACTCTTCTGGTTTCACACAAATTTAATAAGCCTGGATTTATTAAAATAGAGGTACAAAAGGAAGACCTTAAAATACTCTTGGAAATTACAGGAAACATAGAAAAAAGATGATTACATGAGGAAATGCTGCACAACCAGTCCATGTTTATTATTCTTCCACAGACAGTGGCACCAACTACTTTTTTTTTATAGAACCAACATCTCCCTCAAGTTTTGCAAGATTTTAAAGGCCAGAGGGATGAAAAAAAATGGAATTTTGTCCTGAACATTACCATTCACAGAGGATATTTAAATCACAACACATCCTAGACAAAGAACTAGTGCCACAATAACTTCTCCAAAGTAACAGAATGACTACAGCTTCTCTCCAAGGCACTGGAGTAGGATCCAAAGTTTGGGAGCTCATTACAACTGACTGGTGTGACTGCAGCAGCCCACACCCACTGTGTAAGAACATTCAAAACACATAAGAACATTTAAAACTTTCACTGTAGGCAATCAGCTGCCAATCCACTGGTTTTAAGCAGCACAGAAAAGATTTACAAGAAATTAAAGAACGTATTGGGAGGGGGAAACAGTGAATTCACATCCAAGTCTATCACAGAATCATCCTCCAGCAGAGCCAAGTTTGGGAATACAGGCAGACAAAAATCAATGTCTAAACATGACTGGAGATAACTCTTCAATCCCAACAAGACAGACTTGGAAGCAGCAGCACTCTGCCCACGTTGGCACTCCCACAAAGGATGGAGTATGCCCACTGGACCTCCTGGTCCTTCAGACTTCCAGCCAGATGAATTGTACTTGGTGCTGCTGTGTTTGAGGGTAGGGGTCACTCATGGACTCCACAACAATAACACGACAGTGCCTTGGCCTCCATGAATGGCATTAATCCAGCATGACCTGCAGGGTTTATTCACAGCCTCACTCAGTTTAGAAAAGATCTCCAGGACCATTGAGTCCAGCCTGTGACAGATCCCCCACCTTGTCACCCACACCAGAGCACAGAGTGCCACATCCAGTCTTTTCTTCAGGGCCTCCAGGGATGGGGACTCCACCTCTGCCCCTGGAGTGATGGAGTCCCTACAGTGTCTGAAGGCCATTCTCGTGTAGAAATTCTTCTTCATATCCACCCTGAGCCTCTCCTGGCCCAGCCTGAGGCCGTTCCCTCTCCTCCTGTCCCTGTTCCTGGCAGCAGAGCCCGACCCCCCCGGCTGTCCCCTCCTGGCAGGGAGTTGTGCAGAGCCAGAAATTCCCCCCGATCCCCCTTTTCTCCAGGCTGAGCCCCTTTCCATCTCCCTCAGCCTCTCCTGGGGCTCCAGACCCTTCTCCAGCTGCGTTCCCTTCCCTGGATACGCTCCAGCTCCTCAAGGTTCTTCCTGAGTTGAGGAGCCAAGGACTGGACACAGCACCAGAGGTGGCATCATCAGTGCCCAGTACAGAGAAAAATAACTCTCCCACTCTGTGGCCACACTATATTTGAGACAGACCAGGTGTCATTGGCTTTCTTGCCCACCTGGACTCTTGTTCAGCCGCTGTCAAGCAGCGCCGCAGGTCATGTTATGCTAAGCAAATTCTCTGTCCCAGCCCGCAGCAGAGCAGGGGGCTGTTAAACACAGGAGCCGGCACTTGGCCTTGTTGAACCTCACCCCGTTGGTCTCGGCCCCTCGATCCAGCCTGCCCAGGTCCCTCTGACCCCAGAATGAAGCAAAGCATTGGGAGCAGGAGGAAATGAGCCGGGCAGGGCGGCGGGACAGCGGCACAGCCCTCAGGACAAGATTTTCTCCAGCACTGAAGCCTCCCCAGTGCTCCAGGGCCAGCGGGGACCCAAGCCTAGAGTCACCCAATGCCCAGCAGGGACCCCATATCCTGGACGCCCGACCCGGGCAGGCCTCCCCAGCACAGCAGGGCCCGCACCCGGCCCTGGGTCACCCTCAGAGGCCCGGAGGATGCGGAGCGGGGCCGCCCCTACCTGATAACGGAGATGAGCAGCCCCGAGGGGTCCTTGCTCCTGCCCACCGTGCCGCGGTACCTCCCAACCGCGTCGCCCGCCGCCATCTTGCTCCCCCTCTACACGGCGCAGACACGCGTGTTGGCGCGCCGCAGCCAATCACAGCCGAGGAGGGCCGGCTGCCACCCAATAGAAAGCGAGGAGGGCGGGGCACGCGGAATCAAGGTGGGGTGCGGCGCCGCGGAGCCTTCTGGGAGTTGTAGTTTTTATGGCGGCGGCGAGACACAGTCCCACGGAAACCTTCGTCAGGCGGTTACAAATGTGAGTAAAAGGTTAAAAAATTATCGACCTTTTAAGATACACCTACAAAGACACCTGCGCTCAAAAGCCGTCATTCACTCTGGGAGCGGCAGGAAAGGGGGTGGCGGTATGAGGGACCGAAGCATTCCCTCAGTGCCCTCATGGAGTAGTGAGGGATTTAAATGCTTATAGAGTTAAAAGTGGGTAAAGTGCGCTAAGTATTTAAATTAACGTGCTCGATGAATTAGTAATGCTAAATAATCACAGCGTGTCACAGCCAGAAGGAGTCTGATCACAAATACACCCACAAGAGCTGCTGCCTGCTAAATCTAATGTCTTTAAGCTACAATGTTATTAAGGATAATTTCCCCAGTTTTCTGTGGGAAGTCACTGAGGTGACCAAAGATGAGCCAATCCAGGTGGTCCAAAAGTGAGCTCTGAAAGCAAACCTGAGCGTTTGGCACAGGAATTGTGGATTTGGAGCAGACAGAGGTGACTGGAATTGGAATTTGTTCACATCCTCAGAAATGTTCTGACACCCAACACTCGCTGTGTGCGTCTCTTCCAACGCAGGATATTCCGTGATCCTACAATGCTGTGAGTCCATGATCCTGCACACTGGCTCCTTACCTTACCATGGACACACTCCATCCCTTGACAAAGGATCACCTTTGGAAAAAGGAAAGGTGGATGTCACCCTGTCCAGGGCTGGGGATCCAAAACTCATTTTTCACCATAAAAACCTCTCCCAAGAGCTGCCTCACTTCCCTATTTTTAGGTGAGGGATAAGGACACTTTTCCAGTCACATCCTTTGAGAGCTTGTGTTAAACACCATGCAAACGCCAGGACTGCTGTCACAGAGGCAGAATTCCTTAGGAAAGGCAGGAAGAACCATCATTTGCATCCCTTGGAGCTGCTGGGTGTTTTCTAAACTGGGTTCACTCCATCATGTCAAACATGCTGCTCTTCCAGAAGTGCTTTTTCTGCCCAAAACTGCACCTTAACAATTTAATTGCATGGAAATTGCTGAAATCTGTAGGTGAGTCAAGAGTACCCATTTAGATGAGCTGTATTTGAAACAGGAGGTAATTGGAGGCATGATAATTCCTTATTTACAAGGGGAAGAATTCCACTATAACTGTTGTGGAAGAGCCTCTATTTATTATAATCAACAGCTGTATCTATGATCATTAGCAGAAGGGCAGAGTAAGAGCACGGGCACTTTAATTCTGAAATAAAAGATACTTTATTCCTGAATAAGCAATGTGTTTTCAGAACAGAATAATTACTCCAAAGTAAAGTGATTTTTATCTCCAAGTAGGGTGTGCACTTCAGGGTGTTCCTGTGTAGCTGTTCTGCTACATTTCCCCTGTGCAGACGAGCTCTCAGCTCCACAATTTCCAATTCAGCTATGCAAAAATAAAAATCTAATTTTCCTTGTTTTTCCGAGCAGGTTTGCCAATGCCTTTGCCCAAGGACAGTGATTTGAATGGCAAGAGGTTTGTGCAGTGGCTGGAGGGAGTTTTTCCTCAAACTGCCAACTTGCCAATATTGTTTTTGTTAACTGGCAATTCCCATCGAGTGCTCAGTTCCAGCACAGCCTGGAGCCTGCAGTGGGGGTGAAATCAATGGGTCCCACCTTTTCATTCCTGACAGCTGCAATAATCCCCTCATGGAGGAGGAACTTCATCAGGACAAATCTCCCCCAGAACTGTGACCTGGCTGGCTTTCAATCAAATTTTAGCTCTAATTGCTAAACTACTGCCTGGTTTCATTGAGCAGCTCTTTCCCTTCACTCCTCACCCAAGCAAAGCCACAGGTGGGAATTTATGTTTTCCTTAAATGAAAGGGGAGAGATCAACAGAGGCCTGGCAGATGCAGCACGAGAAGGCTGAGATCTCTCTTGATTAATAATATATGATACAATGAGGCTGAAAGGTCATGAGGACATCATTTTCCCTTATGCAATTTGCAAGAAAGGGTCTCAGTCTGAAAACTGATGGAAGGGAAAACAGGGGAAAGAATCATTTTCACTTTTTCACATCCCTTTCACGTGATATTTTAGTACTCTGAGCTGTATCTGGTAAAATGGGTGTTTCCTGGATTACTCAAACCAAAGGAAGTCCAAGCTTTCAAACCAAAGTCCAAAGAGAAACAAAATGTTCATGATGGTGAATGAATCCCTGTCACAACTTGTGAACAGAGATCAGATTGGCTCAGTAGAGGGTCCCACCATTCAGAAGGGACTGGAAATCATGGATGGCTTCACTCCTCCTCCCCATCCTCTCTTCAGTAAAAAAGGAAATGAGGGGTGAGCTTGTGCTGGGCTATTCCTCATCAGCTGGGCCAGTTTCCCAAGGGAATACCACATAGTGCAGAGTTCTGCCAAAGAGAATTCTGAAGAGGCACAGGCCGAGCAGTTCTTTGGGAAATACAATTTATTCCCTTGGGAAATGTTTTACAAGCTCCACTGGCCAGAGTTCCATCCCCTATATGACTTATGTGACACTGAGGGATTGCTTCCCTCCTTTCCTGAGGTAATTCTACCTGCAATCCCTTTCCACAATTATTGTGGAATTATTGGATAATTATATTATTATGGATATTATTATATATCCCTGATATTTTCCAAGTGTTTCTTGGGAATTCTTGGGAATTCTCAAACCTAAGAGATTTAGGGCTGATGTACACAGGGGGTCTCTCAACCACAGCTTTAACATTTGAAAAAAATACCACAAGAACTTCAGTATTTCATTTCAAACATTAGTGAAAATGTCAGACCACAGGGTTCAGCTCACACCAACTTCTTACAGGTGTAATTGCCTTGTGTGTAATGCCTTTATATTGGTTATAATGAAATCCCCTTTGACTTCCAGCAGGGTAGATGGGAGCAGAGTGAAGGCCAGGATTTCCATCTAAGCTGTAGGAGCAGTTTTGCATGTAGAAAGTGAGCCTAATCCTATTGGCATCTCTCAGCTGGTTTGATAAAATCTATTTCACCCTTCTTACATAGATGGTCACTCCCACATCAGCTTCATTAAGCTGAAATTGGTGCATGAGTGAAGAATCAAGTTCCAGACACCCTCTTCTTACAAATAATTCTGGTTTTCTTATGAAGCTTTACCAAGCTTTGCCAAAATGCCTGAGTAAAGAATTGAGTAAAAAGTGTGCTGAAACATGAGGATTTGGCTCTAGGATTAGTCATACATCTGGATGACCTCGTTATTCCTATTTACCATTAAATAAGTGTGAACTAAAGCTGGTTAATGTTGTTTTTGGATTTTCTACACAGCAACAATCAGTTTCTCTTCCCAGCACGTAGCTGCCATCAATTCTTTTTGTCTCTGTGAATAAGAAGAAACTCCTGGGGCAGGAGAAGAAGTTGCCTGGCTTAATGCTGGGAATCAAGGCAGAGATATGATTCAAATGTCTCCTTATTGTTTTTTGCCTCCTGACATTTCCCACATCGCTCTGTGTTCTGCTGCTGCAGAAAAATAATAGCTAAGATTAAGTTAAGTGGAAAAATACTGCTTCATTTCCAATGTCAAAGCCACAGAACCTCTGGTAATGCAGTCCCTGAAGGAAAGCAGAGCAGGTGTGAGGCGTTGCTCTGCAAAAGCAGGTAAAATGCTGTAAGAGAGGATGTTCTCCTTCTCTTAACCACTAAAAAAAAAATAAAAATCCAGTTATTTGGTTTATTTTTTCTCCTTTATTTTATGCTCACTAAGGGAATGCTGTTTTTACAGTTGTTCACAGGCATTTTCCAAGTCCTCGGGTGAACGGGTGCAGGCTGCTTGTTGGAAATAAAAATCCTTAAGTTTTAATCTTCCTTTGGAACCATGGAAAACCTCAGGTATATGAGAGACATAAAAAACAACATTCCCATTCCAACTCTCCCACTTTTAATTATGGTTTTCCTCCCCCTTCTGTAAAGAAGTTTCTAGATCCCACCCACAAACTTCTTATTTTAACCCAACTCCATTAAGCTCCTCATGTTTTGACTTGTGGATTTGTTGGGCATCAGCTCTTGCCTCAAGTAATACCCAAGCCTAAATTCCTGTGGTTTGGGGGAAAACAGGTGGCTGGGTAGAAAAGAAAGTCCCAGAAATCCTGCTGGCACTGAGGGGGAGTTGGGACCACTTGGATCATCTATCCCAGCAAATCCATTGGGGAGGAAGAGAACCTCAGGAAAAACCCTCAGATCAGAACTCCACCTTATTAAACCACAGGCAGCTGATCATGACAAACATTGGAGGCAAGACTTCAGAAATTCCAGTGCTCACAGAAATATTTCATCCTGCTGAATGCAGCTTTGGATATTTTCTGGTTTGTGTAACCAGAGTAGAAGCAGAAGCTCCAGGCGAGAGAAACAACAAGAACCTGAACTGAGGTGAGTAAAACTCCCGGTACCAGCAAGGCGCTCTTGTATTTCCAAGGGAAGCAGCGCCGGTATCAATCCTCCTGAAATGAGACATCAGCCAGCCAATTTCAAGGCTTGTCTTGCAGAAAATGGGGCACAAGATTCAGCAGCTGAGCAGTCCTGCTGACCTCAAATTTAATTTGCTCTGAGGTGATATAAGAGCAGGATAATACGACGGTTGTTGTACTTCCAGAGTGCTCCTGACAAAGTCAATCTGTCACTGACACCCCCGTTTCACAGGAGGAACTGCGACCCACAGATGCTAAAATCAAGCCCACAACAACAATCCCCACTTACCTGACAGTCTCAAGGATTTGCTGCCAAGAGGAGAAGAAACTGGAATGATTTCTGCTCGATGTGCAGCTCGACACAGGCACTTTGGTGGATGTTGAAAGGACCAATTGTCTGGTCAGGCTCTGCTCCCAGGGAGCAAGTGATGGGGTGAGAGGAAATGGCCTCAAGCTGCACCAAGGAATGTTCAGTTTGGACATCAGGAGGGATTTTTTCATGGAAAGGGTTGTCAAGCATTGGAATGAGTGCTCAGGTGGAGTCCCCACCCCTGGAGGTGTCTGAGGAAGGCCTGGAGGTGGCACTCAGAGCTCTGGGCTGGGGACAAGGCAGGGATCAGTCACAGGTTGGACTTGATGGTCTTGGAGGTCTTTCCCAATCTGAATGATTCTGTGATTTTACAGAGCATGAGAGGTGCCTTTGAAATGGCTTCCCACACTGCTGTTAGACATCTGAGCCTCCCACTGTTTGACCAGCAGCTTCTTGTCCTTCATTTTCACTAAAAAATAAAAATCCATGAGAAAAAAGGGTTTCTTTGGGGAATTTCTTTAAGAAAAAGCCCTTCAGACCTTCAATACTTTAATATCCCACTCTGAGCTTGAATGATCCTGTGTCTGTCACGTGTGGCTGATGGTTTTTGGCTGTGTTGCCTTTGATGGTGCCAGTCAAATTCACCCATTGTTGTGATCCCTGCCTGTTCCTGGGACAGTGTGAGGTCAGGATGAGAGGAAACGGCCTCAAGTTGTGCCAGGGGAGGTTTATATTGGATATTTGGAAATTTTTTTCATGGTAAAGGTTGTAAAGAATTAAAGCAGGCTGCCCAGGGCAGTGGTGGAGTGACCATCCCTGGAAGTGTTTCAAAAAATGTGAGGATGGGGCACTTGAGGGCATGGTTTCATGGGGAACAAGGTTGGTGCTGGGTTGACAGTAAGACTTGATGGTCTTAAAGGTCTTTTCCAACCTTAACAATTCCATGATTTTATGTGCCCAGACTCAGCTCCACAGCTTAGGTGATGGAGAAGGATTTGCCCAAAAACTTTACAATGCATCACGTTGGAATTATCCCAGTTTGGTGGGGAAGATGAACCCTGAAGTCCCTGCCCTGACTCTCAGGCTGGGCAAATCTAAAATTTCTGGACAAGCCCATCGGGCAGCCTGAGTCCCAACCAGAACCTGTTTAGCAGCAGCCAATCTGCAAGAGGTCAGTGATGGGAAATCCCAAATATTTGGTGGTGTGAAGGGTTTGTGGGCAGGGTGAGGATGCCCAGAGAGCTGCAGGCGTTGAAAGCCTTGTGATAAAGGGCCAAGTGAAGCACCAAATCTACAGGAACAGATTTAAATCGACTTTATTGTGCAGCAGTGTTCTGTGGGCACTGAATAAGGCTGAAGACTGATGTTGCCAATTTTTTTCTGTTGTTGTCAGCAAGAAGGACAAAATCAGCAACCCAGATCCTTGCAGATGAACCCCACAACTCCTTCACTGCTGCTGCAGGGTTGGAGACAAGGCAGGGCGGGAGATTTTGGGCTGTTTCACCCATAATCTTTCAGTCACCAAAAGATCTGACAGTGCTTTAAAAGATGTCAGTGGAGCAGAGGTGACCTTTGAGGTCCACATGACCTTTGGAACACAAGAAAGATGAGTCTCTTGTGAGATTCACTTGGAATTGCAGGAATTTAAGCTGTCAGTGCACCTGAAAAGTTCCTAGAGGTGGTGGTGTATCCAAATGATTCAGCAGAGGTTTTGTGATTCCCATTGAAAGTCTGGTCAGGAAATATTAAATGCTCAGCAAGAAAATGAAGTGTTACCTACTGCACACCTATAAAATGAAAGGTAATGTGATAAAATGAACTAAAAGGTCTCCTCTTTTCTGTGTTAAAAACGGCACTGGTGTGACTGCTGTTGCTGTGTAACAATTCCCCTTCAGGAAAGGCAAGTCCTACAATGTAATATAATTTTTTTTCCATGATCTTTACAGGTTTGGGGAAGAAAAACATTTCAAGGAGTACCCAGCTCCAGGGGTCTGGTGAAAAATTAGATCAGCCACATCTCTTGTATTTCCCACAAACTAAGAGGTGTCTCCAGAGCAGGTGCTGGAGATGAGTGGACACTGAGGGCCATTCAGCTGCTCCTTTTGCTGTCTTTCACAACCCCTTCACTGCCACCCTCCATTCCCCACCCTTCCCCAAATCATCTCCTGCTTCCCATTATGTTCTCTCTTCCTTCATCTTCACTTTTTCCCAATGTCTTCCACTAAACACCACTGATATTTTTTAAATTGTAGTGACGCAACCTAAATTTACAAATCATTCTGCTGCTGGTTCCTCTGGCAGATCTTTCTCCTTAACTCATGTACCTCATCTATTTGAATTATAAACTCATTGGGGCAGAGGCCACATTTTAACCGTAGCAGAGTGGAGATTTATGTAGCATAATTAAGCAGGATAATAAAATACACCTCAGTGAAGGCTGAAATGTAAATTGTGGAACCCACGTTGGTTTCATTGCTCTTAAGGTGAACGTGTGATGACTTTTTCTCGCTTCTTTCATAATTTAGATGGGGGGATGCAGTGAGTGCTGCAGGAAATTGTCACTGAGGAAGATCTGCTGATGGGCTGCTCACCCAGGCCCATCATACCCTGTGCAAACAGAAACTGCTCTTCCTGCTGAACTTGTGTCCCATGTGTCCTGTTTTACCTTCCCCAGGCCTTCAGCCATTTCCTGGGCCTGCAAGAAAACTGGAGAGGGGCTTTGGACAGGGGGATGGAGTGTTAGAGCAAGGGGGGATGGTTTCAAACTGCCAGAGGGCAGGGATGGATGGGATATTGGGAAAGAATTCCTGGCTGGGAGGGTGGGCAGGCCCTGGCACAGGGTGCCCAGAGAAGCTGTGGCTGCCCCTGGATCCCTGGAAGTGTCCAAAGCCAGGTTGGACAGGGCTTGGAGGACCTTGGGACAGTGGGAGGTGTCCCTGCCCATGGCAAGGGTGGAACTGGGTGGGCTTTAAGGTCCCTTCCAACCCAAACCATTCCATGATTCTGTGATTTGATGTCACTACAGCAGAAGATCTCCAGTCCTCTCCACCTTCCTCCGTCCCTGTGCTTGTGACACCCTCATAAATCTGAGGTCAACATCTTTCTTGTCTTGGGGGCTACAGAACCTGGATATGTGATAACCACAAATATCCATGCTAGATTTGTGTTCTGCTGAAATTCTCTGTGTTGGTAGCAAGATTCCCTCGTGGATCATTGTTCCAGGGAACAGAGTGCCCCCACCCAACCGTGCTCATGGGATTATTCAGGGCAGCCATGGATTTAGGCAGACAAGAAGAGTTGAAAAGTGCAGAACAGTGAACAGCCTTTGCTGTGTGCTTTTCACACCGAGGTAGAAAGGAACCAGAGGAGATAAACACAGCCTCACTCTCATTTTTCCAAGGGAAGAAGCAATAAGTTTGTAGCCTTGGGTTATGAACCTCTTGGTCTCTCAATCACAGTCTCGGCTGTGGTCATTATGAGTTCAGTAAATTTTGGAACCTTTGCAAAACGCTGTGGCCTCTTCAGCAAGAAGCCGTTTGTCTGAAGTGGGTTTTGTTCAGTGGATACAGAAGTTGCTGGAATGTGATGGCAGGAAAATCCATGGGGGTAGAGATATTCCTCAGTGATTTTCTTAATTTTCTTACAAAATTAATGCTCCCTTGCTTCCACAGAATGAGAAGGGGCTGGAATATCGATGAGAACTTTATTCCCACCACAGCTGGAAATATAAATCCACATGCTGCAGAAGGAAAACAAAACCCAGAGTTTTTTTTCACTTGTTTGGGTTCTTTTTTTCACGGTGTCCCCCACGTGCTCAGTTCTCCCTGGGCTGGGAAAGAACAGGGAATACAGAGAGGAGGAAATGGAGCAGCTGGGCTCACACACACCTGAAACTTCTGGGTCCAGCTCTCACCTCTGGAAGGTGTGGATGGATGATAATGGATCACAGGAATGCAGCAAAATTCTCTTTTTGAAATCCCTGCAGGCTCTCTAAGTGCCAACATTTTCACCAGTAACCATCCCTTGAGACAGAAATTTTTCATTCTGCAACTCAGAAGCCTCTTTAGCCCAGCAGAGCTGCTCACTGCCCTTGTTCTCAGCCAGAATGAGGCAAGTCCTGCCTCACTCTTAAAAAAAATTTGGTGTTGTCACCCTTTTCCCATCCAACACACACTGAGATGAACAGAGCTCACTGTCTGAGCCCCTGTCACAGGAATAAGTGGCCTCCTGTGGTGGTTGCACAGGGATTAGAACACTCATCCAACCTTGAGCAGTTCTTCTCACCCCTCCCCTCTTGGGGATCACACAACCCCACGCTGAAATCAGTGAGGCTCCTTCAGTCCCAGGCTGAAGTTCTTCAAATTGCAAAACCCACTCAAAATGTGAAAATGAGCAAAAAAATTTAAAAAAAAAAAAAAAAAAAAAAGATAAAATCAAGATCTGGCATAAAGTCAGGTAAAATTTAAGTGTTCCAAACTCATGCAGGTATCAAAGCAAAAAGGAGACATTTCAGGCTGAGAATGAGAGCTGCAGAAAGCCCTGATTAGGAAAGTGTCACTGCCAGCCTGATGAAGGAATGAGAGGGCACAGCCTGGAGTTAAATATCAAAGTACAGACAGGTGAGATTATAACAGAATGAAACCCAAGCATGGATTAATGTTCTGCTGGGAATTGCTCTACTGTGCTGCAAGGAGCAAATTTCCCATTGTCTCTGCTTGAAAATCCTCTGTGCAAAGAAGATCCTTTGGCAACTCGGATCTGGATTTGGCATTGCAAAACAACATTAATCCTCAGCAATTACAAAGTGTTCTCAGGCTGACCTTCTCCTGCCACATGGAAGCTGGGCAGGAGGAAGAGCCAGAGGTTTGGAATGTGTCTCCCAGCCTTGGATCATAATGGAAATGTTTATGCTGCAGTCAGAGAGTGGCTGCAGACCATGTGGATGTGACTGGGAGAGCTTTCAAAGCTGTCTGGGGAGGCAGAGAGAGGGGCAGCATCCACAGCGTGGTGCTCAGAGCCAGCTGCAAGCCCTGCCTGCAGAAATGCTGCAGTCTTTAGCTCAGTGTCCCTCTAATTAGTGCTGCTGGTAATTGGCTCTATGGGTTAAAACTGGAGCCTGGCAGCTGGGCTTCTGAAGGTCCAGGTGACCCCAAAAATCAGCTGGCAGCAAACAGTGGAGTCCTCAGCTGGAGTATCCACGTGTGGTTGCACTTCCCAGGTTACACTGGCCCATGTGGGGCCTTGGAGTTGCCTCAAGTGGCTGGTGGGGTGGGAACCTTTGGAGAAGTGATGGATCCATAAAAAAGCTGGGATCAGGAAGTTAAGACAAGTGCTTGGCTGATTTTGGAAGGAAGAAAGGAGATTGTGATGTGTGGCAAAGACTCTGGATTCTGGAAGTGCTCCATGGATTGTTCCCTGCTGTGTTCAGGGAAAGAGCCAGCAGCCATTCCAGGAGACCCAACCCTCCTCTTTTAGGATTTGGCTTAGCCTTCCTCCCAGTGACTGGCCAAATCCCAATGGGAATGGGGCTCTGTGGGGCAGGAGGCCAAGTGGCAGAGTGAGATTTCTTAGGGCAGTTTGAGTTATTCAAGGGTACCTCCAACACTGCTCAAGGGGCTGTGTTCCTCTCCCACCTTCCTCCTACCCACTTCCAGATCATTCCCTGACAGTTCAAGAAATTCCTGCGCTTTCCTCATTGTCAGCACTGGGTGCTGAATCAGGAGATGAGAAGCTGCTAAAGTTTTCTGGAGCGTTTGCCCAGCTCTTCACAGCACTCAGGTCCCAAAATGACTTGGGCCAACAGAGAGAATTCGAGATTTTAATGAGCTATCAGATCCTGAGGTTGTAGTAGAACTACACCAGCAGCAAATCCTATTTGCTGTCCCATTCTCCAGAGTACCAACACACTGCTCACTTCTGCTGGAGGAGAAAAGTCTTTTTGTGCTGAGAATAATGAATGGCCTGAGCCAAAGCGTGGCCAGATGGTCCCAATCAGCAGTTGTTTATACCCAGACCTGGGAGAACAGGTCAGGCAAACCCCCTGACCCTAATGCTGTCTGTAGAAAAATAATCAATTTACAAGGCCAGGCAGGGTGACCTGTGAGCCCTGTTTGTTGATCCAAGACATAACGGCTCAATAGCTTTAATTATTAAAGCCAGAACAGACAACCATTGATCCTCCCACTTAGTGCCATCTCTGCAGCCTCAGGGCCAGCGATTTAGAGCAGGGGAATTTGTGGGGAAAGAAAGAGAACTGACTTTGAAAGGCTGATCCACTGGATCACCAAAATTTTGGACCTTGATTTTGAAATCTGGCTCCCACATGTCCGTCCTTTCCAGCATCTCAGAGCAATCAAGTGATGACCCTTCCCTGAGAACACAAGTTCCTATTTTTCAGCTTAACAAGGCATTGAAAAAGTCATTTATAGAGTTGACCCAGATCATCTTCTCTCTCCAACAGTTCACAAAGCAATCGGTGTAAAGGACATTAATCAAGTTGGCGCCAAGAGGTAATTGAAGACAGTAATTACTCAGTTTTTATAGAGCTGGAAATGTAATAAGGATTTTAAGAAAGTAATAAGTGAAGCTTTCTGCTGAGAGATCCCCTGGTGCACACAGTTTAGCCAAGGGCCCATCTTTTTGAAAATACATTTTCGTGTAGTTATTACATCACTGTCTTGCTGGGACATCTCTCCTGAGCTTTTGTAAATGTAATGGGTTTTGCTGAATCTGAATCCACCATCTCTGCATCCTGAATTTCCGTGGCAGATTGACACCTCTAATGCAGCAATAATGCAGGAAACAGCAAACACATGTTTTTTGTGCTTTACCTTCTCTCAGCTCCTGCCTTCTCCCTCCAGCCTGGTAGATTTCTGTCAGGCGCCCAATTTTTCGTTCTGCTTTGGAAGCCATGACAAAAAGGATCTGATTAAATTTCCCAAAGGCACATTCAGCTCATGCAGCAGCCCTAAGGCTTTTTGTGGTCAGAAATGGAGGCAAATTTTCCTGGCAGGCTCAAAGGCCATTTCATCTGCTTCGATCACAAGATTCCTCAGCAGAAAGAGAAACTCGGATGAAACAGCAAATTTACCTTCACTTAATCACGATGAAAACTCTTAAAAGCTCCTTGTTTATGCAGAATACCTCGAGTTCAGTGAGATGCTGGTCCAGTTATTCCTTGATTCCTCGGTCATTTTTGGGGTCCATCCCACATTGCCTCAAGTGCAGGACTCCTGAGTCCTCTCCTTGCCTGGAACTGGTTCCTCACAGGAACCTAAATTGCTCCATGCCTTTGTTTCTCTACCTTTACTGACTTTCCTCTGATTTATCTCCTTAATTCTTTGGAAATGGAATTGCTGCTTGCTGGGCACCTCTTCTGTCCAGACCTGTCCCTTGAGTCACTGATGGGGACTGTAAACTCCTCAAGGCAAGCAGCAAATATGCTTTAATTTGTATATTTGCAAATTGGTTTGCACAACGTGGTGGCACAAGCAGGTGCTGCTGGAATAAGAAGCCTCAGTCTTGGCTGAACGGGTTAATTAGGGGGAGGTGGCAAAAATCTGGGGTGATGTCCCAGGCCCCCACACTCAACCTCAGCATTTCTACCACATTTATATGAAGGCTTGACATGACCCTACTTCTTTTAAAATTATTTTAACCTAAGTTCCAGCTCCATCTGCATTCAGACATTCTGGGCTGGGAGCACACATTCCATCACTCCAGCAGGTAGCTGCAAGAGGAAGCTCCAGCTGAAGAATTATTTGGGATATGTCTGGTTCTGGCTCTCCTCCAAGGGCAGGCAGCTCATTTCTAGCAAAGCACTTCTGTCCTACAGGGCTTTGTGGCTTTCTGGCTCTGATCTTTGATGAAATTCCATGTAATGACAGGTCTATTCACAAGATCTCCTCCCTAACAAGGACCACTCCCTCTGGAGGGAGGAATCTTCCACGCTGTTGCTGGGATGGGATCCACCTGGACTGCTTCTTAAATGGCTCTGCTTCAACCTCTTCCCTGCCTTGCAGCCAGCAGAGCCCTCTGAAGCTCCAGGAAGAGAAAACTGGGGTTGAATTAATCACCCGTGGCTCCAGATGCATTTCCTGCATCGCACAATTCATCTCTGCATTCACTCGTTGGTCTCGTTAGGTTTGATTAAAATTTGCTAGGGGATTCTAGGACCTTCCAATGACCCATTGTGGTGTGTGCTGGAAATTCATTCAGGTCAATTAGACATCTGCCACGTTCAGCCTCACAGGCCATGACATATGTTTGCTCAACAGGGTACGGCAACAAGGAGAAATTGAATTGGCATCCCGAGCAAGGTGCAGCGACGGTGTATCAATATCGGTTTTTAATGAGATGTGCTGTCTTTCACAGGCAGCAAAAAGTGTAAATTTATGCTAAAGTGTCAACAAATGCCAGTCAAAGGAATCTCTGTGTGGTGCCTGAATGCAAAAGACACAGAGGGATAGGAGGAGTCATTCTTGTGGACTCTGAGAATTGAATCAACTTGCATTTATTTGGCTGCACTTGCCCAAAGTAAAATCCCCTTTCAGCTGAGGCCCCTCAAAACCTGGGGGCTGTTTTAGGCCCCTCATGACGAGAAAGCCACTGAGGGGTTGGGGAATGTCCAGGGAAGGGAGCTGGGAAAGGGGCTCAGCCTGGAGAAAAGGGGGATCAGGGGGAATTTCTGGCTCTGCACAACTCCCTGCCAGGAGGGGACAGCCGGGGGATCGGACTCTGCTCCAGGAACAGGGACAGGAGGAGAGGGAACGGCCTCAGGCTGGGCCAGGGGAGGTTTTAGGTTTTGATATTAGGAATGATTTCTTCCCTGAAAGGGTTGTCCAGCCCAGGGTGGAGGTGGAGTCCCCATCCCTGGATGTGTTTAAAAAAAAAAGGGGAAATGGCACTTTGTGACATGGTTTAGTGGTCATTCAATTAAGGTTGGACTTGATGATATTGAAGGTTTTTTCCAGCCACTAATTCTATCGTTCTATGACTTTCCCAAGCCAGGAAGAGAATCCAGAATTCCTGAGTTTCTTTATTCTGACAGCAGAATAACAGGGGCCCTCCCATGTACCTCCATGTGTAAAGTGAGTGCAAACACAAACACAGCCTGTAGCCAGGCATGTTAAAATGTAAAAAGATATCATATATTAACACAGCTCCCTCAAAAACACATGGCCTGTTCACTCAAAGAATCCCAGAATATTTTGGGGTGGAAAGGACCTTAAAGTTCATCTCATTCCAGCCCCCTGCCATGGGCAGGGACACTTTCCATCAGACCAGGCTGCTCAAATACTGAATTTTGGGCACTCAGGATACTGAGCAGAGGCCACTGATTGATTTGAATGTTTCCTTTATTTATTTAATTATTATTTAATTTATTTATCTAATTTCTTTTGTCTAAAAAATAACTTCTTCCCCAGTTTAGCTGAGTAGCTCTTCTCTGCCAGTTGTCCCAAATGGAGAGTATTGTACACATTTTCCATAATAAGCTAATTTAACCAGCTAATTTAACATTAATAGCAAATCTGTGAGTTGAACACCAGCAAATGAACTCATTAAAGAGAAAAGGACTAGTGCTTTCTCCTTTCTTGTTCTTTTTTTTTTGTTCCCTCTAGTTTTGCACTTTTAGCAAGATGCTCTGGGGAAATCAGGATTTCAGGGAAATTTGGATGATCAAATAAATAGGGTTTGATTGATGAATTAAAAGGGATTCATCAGAATGTCAAAATGCTTTCTCAGGAAGATTCCAGCTTTGTCTGTGCTGTTTAGGAGGGACCCAAGGCTAGAGGACCCCACATGGGCTTTTTAAAATTGATTCTTCTCAGTCTCCTCAAGTGCTTCACCTCTCCAGCCCTGGGGCTTGCTGTGAACACTGATTATTTCTGAGATAAATCTGAGGACTTTAGAACATGTTATTGTGACTTTCACATCAGTGATCAGGACACAGGGATTTAATTGTCTACTCACCCAAAAGCTTCCACTAATCCTTCACTACTTCAGATATTGCAGCTGGACCAGGTGACATCCAGAGCACTCTTCCCACCTCAATCATTCTGTTTCCTTATTTTTCGCTGGTGTCTGTAAAATTTTGGTGAAAACACAAGGCATGAGTGCACACAGGTAAAATACTCCAATACTCAAGTGTCCCAGCCACAGAGTGTGAAACTCCTGTTATCTCCAGACACCTGTGGGTAACTCTGTGTTATCTCCAGGTACCAGCCCTGCTCCTGGTCTGTGCCTGGACACACTCTGCAGCTGTGGCCAGGTGCAGATGTGTTTCTTCTGAGGGTCTGAGGCACACCAGAAAGTGCCTTGGGTGAGAAAATATGTGGGAGGTTTAGGGATCAGGAGAAGATTAGGATGGATATTGGGAAAAATTTCTTCACCAAAAAGAGTGATCAAGCATGGAATTGGCTGTCCACAATAGCGGTGGAGTCACCAGGGAATCAGAATCATGGAATGGTTTGGGTTGGAAGGGACCTTAAAGCTCATTTCATTCCAACCCCTGCCATGGCAGGGACACCTCCCACCGCCCCAGGCTGCTCCAAGCCCTGTCCAACCTGACCTTGGGCACTTCCAGGGATCCAGGGGCAGCCACAGCTTCCCTGGGTACTCTCTGCCAGGGCCTCACCACCTTCACAGACAGGAATTTTTTCCTAATATCCAACCTGAAGCCACTCTCTTTCTATTTGAAGCCATTCCCCGTTGTCCGGCCTCTCCCTTGTAAACAGTCCTTCTGCATCTCGTTCCTTCCTTCAGGCCCAGTGAGGTCACCCCAAAGCTTCTCCTCCTGAGGCTGAACAATCCCGACCTTTCCTCCCAGCAGAGCTGCTCCACTCCTCTGCTCATCCTGGAGCCTCCTCTGGACTCTCTCCAGCGTCTCGGGGTCGTTCCTGTGCTGGGAGCAGAGCTGTAGGCAGCTCTGGAGGTGGGCAGAGTGGGCAGAGGAATCCCACTGGAAGGGTTAAAAAGCCATATGGATGTGGCTCTGAGATCCAAGAGAACACTGAATTTCATATAACATGAAATTTATGGGCATGTTTGTAACTTTTCTCTAAAAAATCCTTTTTCTGTTTTTCTGATTTTGCTATATTTCTTCCGTATTTTTCTGTCTCTTCCCAGATTTCTCAGCCTCCTTTGGACTGAATTGTTTTGGGATCCTCCCTCATCCTGATCCTCCAGGCTCAGGGGAGCCCTGCTTATCTCAGTTCTTAGGATTCAAAGAAAACTCCTGAGCTCATTAGAATCTTGTTTCTCGTGGTTATTAAAAGGTCATCACAAAACTCAACAGGTCTTTCCAGGCTGGCTACACAAGGTTAATCTTTGCAATCTGGTACATTTCTTTCTTCTGATGGTACAAACAAGGCCTAGTGGCACACTTTGTGTCTGATGCACAAAATGGCCCTGAAATACGCAGTTCTTTTATCTTTATACCTATTTTTACTCAATTAACAATAGAAACGTATATTATTTTTCTTAATGACCCAATGACCCATCACCTGTGTGCTGCACTGCAGCATTTTCTATCCAATCACTTACTACTACCCAAAAACCCTTAGAAGAAGAACATGAAAAAGAGAGAAGAAGGGACAAGAGACAGCACCTTAAATCCTCCAACTTGTCTCTTGTTCTCTAAACTAACTTTTTCACCCAGTGATTTAAGAAAACTCTCTAATCTACACACACTTTAAGCTTTTTCCATCTAACTTTAACATTTGTTCTCCTGTATCACCATGAAAACATGCTCATGAATTTCATGTTATATGAAATTCAGTGTTTTTCTGGATGTTAAAATTAAGTATCAGAAACAAGGGCACACGCTCTGTATTCCAGACTCCAACACATGTTTTCATGGTGTTACATGAAAACAGCTGTTAAAGTTAAATAGAGAAGCTAAAAGTGTGGGTCTGTAAATTAGAGAGTTTTCTTAAGTCACTGGGTAAAAAATTAAAGTTTATAGAGTTTAAACTAGTTTAGAAAATAGAAGACAAGATGGAGGATTTAGGGTGTTGTCTCTTTTCCTTCTTTCTTCTTCATTTTCTTCTTCCAGAGGTTTTTGGGTAATAGCAGATGATTGGACAGAAAATGTCACAGTGCAGCACACAGGTGATGGGTCATTAAGAAAAATATTTTATGTGTCTATTGTTAATTGGATAAAAATAGATATAAAAATTAAACAGCCATGTGGTTCTAGGCCATTTTGTGCCATCAGAGCCAAAGTGAGCCAGGTTATGGTGAATTAAACTTGTGCAGAAAGTCTGGAGAGACCTGCTTAGTTTTGTGATAACATCCTAATTAACACAAGAGAAAGAAGATCCTAACGAGCTCTGGAGTTTTCTTCTGACCCAGAGAACTGAGATAAACAGAACTCCCCGTGAGGGAGGATCCCAAAGGATCCCAGCTCAGAGGAGACCAAGAAATCCAGGTGTGAGAAGTGCAGCAGAATCAAAAAGAAAAAAATTACAATCAGGAACATGGATTAGGGGTGAGCATGGCAGAGCTGGGGGAATGGTTGGGTTCTATGATCTTAGAGGGTTTTTCCAACCTCAGTGGTTCCATGATCCCGTGATGGCAGGAGGAGATGTTGGACAGGACTGTTGGCAGGAGAGGACAGCTCCTTCTCACCCCCTCACAGGGTGAACAAAGCACCGTCCCACCCACAGCTTCTGGAAAAACAGCCCAAGGAATTGTTCCAGGAACAGCTGGACGTGCTCTGGTGTGGCTGACAAGGTGGGGATCGAGGGCTGGACTCGATCTTGGAGGTCTTTTCCACCCTCAGTGATCCTCAGACTCATCCAGCGGGATGCAGCACCTGGAAGTGATGTCAGCCCTGCTCCTCCCAAAAGCTGACTCAACTCCCACCCCATTCCTTCAGCTGGAGATTCCGCTCTCGTCTTGGATAGACTGGAACATCCTTGCACAACTGAGAAGCCCCATTAATCCTCCCTTCAGTGTGTGTGTGTGTGAATAATAATTTTCCCGTGCTAAAACTACCAAAGCTCCTGCAGCAGCTGCTCAGCTCCCCTGGGCAAATTTCCTGGAAAGGAGCTGCAGCAGCAGAGCAGATTTGCATGTTTGATGCATTGCTGTGTCTGAGTTTCAAAGCAGACAATCTGTTGGCTCTCAGCTCCTTGCACACCTGTTGAGGCCAAGGTGCTGGACTGCAGCACAGTAGAAAATGTGGATTTTTTTTTAAATTTTTTTTGTTTGAGACACAGATAAATTTCTCCCTCCCAGGAGAGCAATTTATATCTTGATTAATCTAAAAGTTTGGGGCTTTTGCGCTGAGGGGTACAAGGGGATTTTTTAAGAAGCGTGGGTAAGAGTAAAGAGGAGAGGAAGGCATGTGTGGAATCACTTTCATCCTGGAAAATCAGCTATGCTGGAGGCAAATTCCATGCCTCAGTGGAGCAGAGACAATTTCAGGTAATTAATGTTCTTCCCTTACCAGCACTGGGAAAATCAGGGACTTTAGTGGGAGATTTATACAACTTCACCTGAAAGCTTCGAGCAGCTGTGGAGAGGGGCTGATTCATGAGGGAAGGCTCAGAATCTGCACACAGGAGCTCAGCCCTGAGCCAAGGATGCTGGCTTGGAGCTGAGGAGGTTTAAGCCACTTTCTTCCACAGCTAGTGAGTTTCTCCAGCCATTTTTCTTACCCTGACTCAGGCACTCTCTTAATTCCCCACATTTGGCAAATAGAGGCAGAAAATCCCTCACACCCCCAAATAGTAGGGAAGAAAACCCCACAAACACAAGCCCTCCCTCACTGACAGCAGTGCAAAAAGAGATTTTTAGCATCTCTGTGGGCAGCTTGACCAGCCAAGAAAGTTTCAGCGTGGAGTTTAGAAAGTAAGAACTGCCAAAAATCAAGCTGATGTAAAACCACTCATGGACATGAACCCTAATATCAAAAAGTCCCCATGAAGAGGTCTTGCTGTGGCATAAGGATGAGGATTTAGATTGAAGATTAGCAGGATTTTGATCACAAAATCCTCTTTCAACCAGCCTGGCCCACCACAGCTCCCTGTGGGAGTTTGCATCTGATTTCATTCTCGAACAGCCCACCCAGACACACAGCTGCCAGTCCATGGTGAGGATTTGGCTCTGCCCAAGGATGGGATGGAGTCATCCCTGAACTCTTCTCCCATGTGCAAAGTCTTTGGCCTTACAAAGTCCTTGGACCCGCAAGGAATCCTCCAGAAATACCCTGCTAGAAGTGCAGAAAAAGGCAGAAAAAATTTAACATTGTGGTTTCCACACCTTCCCAGGTTCTAATACAAACAAGTTAATTCCCAGACTCTAATACAAAGAATTTAATTCCTGTCTTCCACCTTCTAATGTGTTGTCTGTCCTACATTTGATTATGTGGGATTAGAGTGAGAAGATATTATCTTTATCCTTAACAAGGGGAGAAAAGGAAAATATTTACTTTGGTGGCTCATGTATCATTATCTGGATGACAGCACCTGTGAAGGTGCCCATTGATATTCAGAGGTGACTCCTCTACTCTTAAAGCAACCCTGAATGTGAGAAACCTCTTTCCTCCAGGCTGCAGCTCCACTCCCAAGTTGCCTGACCTTAGGATTTGCATTTCTGTGAGTTAAATCAGCATCAGGTGTCACAGCAGGGAGTTGTGAGGGTGCCCTGACCCTTTCACTCCTGGTTTTCATGCCTGAAGGTCTCACTGCTCCCCTAAAAAGGAATTTGCTCTCCCTTCCCCTCAGCGCCTCGGAGCAGCAGGAAGGATTTGGCCCTGCAGGGGCACAGGAGATGGTTCTGCACAGGGTGAAATCCTACCAGCAGCAGAAGGATAAACCAAAATACCAGGCAGAGACTTCTTCTCCCCTTTACCACCTGCAATTTGCAAAGCCATTTCTGGGGGCAGCTAACAAAGCCCAAACAAATCCCAAGTGCCTCCCAAACAAAAGGCTAATTTAATTTCAAATTGATTTGCGCTCTCGGTACAAGACGCTTGATTTTGTACCGCTCAGCAGTAGCACAAAAATAAAAAGAGCATCTAACACTGATTAACATCTGAGTCATGGCTTGCTGGGTATGTTACACCAGCTGAATTCGACTGTTCGACTGGCACAGGAACTTCCCAACAGCATTAAACTTTCCTGGTGGAATTTACCACCCCTCCTTCATTTGTGTATATGCTCAGCACATGGTCCCCAAGCTCACAGGCTGATTTTGCCATCTATAAAAGGCACGCTGACTTCCCATCAATAAGATGCACGTTGCTGTTTGACAAGAACAATGTGCTCAAAGAACGGGCTCACAATAGCTCCTATCAATCAAGCGCTCTGTGGAAAATCAAAGATGACAATGAAACCCACAGCATTAAATACCCCACGGTGCTGGAAATTAATCAGGAATCCTGGGTGCTTGAAAAACAAATGTGTTTTTAATAAATTGGATTTGAGCATCACTTAGAAGCCCTGGATTACCAGCTGAGTGGAGACTGGTTTGATTTGCACTGATAAAACTCCAGGGGAGCTGGTGTCTCTCTATATCCAAGCCACTGATGTCACCCTGAGCCTGCTGGGCTTGGTGACATTTAAGCAATGTGGACACAATTCTTTTTAATACATACAGAATAGATTTTATCAGAAAAATCCCAACCCAGGGCTCTGATCCTGCTCTCAGCAATCCCCAAACAATCCAGGGGTAAATAAGAACCTCTGAGCAGAATTTCAGTAACAGTTCACCCCTCGATGAAAGAGAATGAGGAGCAGGAGTGACATAAATTGGAGAAGGACTTGGGGCAAGGCATGGAGGGACAGGACTCAGGGAATGGTTTCCCTCTGGATGGGATATTGGGAAGGAATTTCTTTGAATCCCAGAGCAGCTGTGGCTGCCCCTGGATCCCTGGAAGTGTCCAAGGCCAGGTTGGACGGGGCTTGGAGCAGCCTGGGACAGTGGGAGGTGTCCCTGCCCATGGCAGGGGTGGCACTGGATGATCTTGAAGGTGCCTTCCAACCCAAAGCATTCCTTGATTCCATGATTCTATAAATCAGTGGTGTCACTCTCTGAGTGGAAGAAACTTGGCTGTGACATGAAAAGGGAGGGATAAACCTCTCCAGGAGCAGCATCAAAGGTAAACTATCAGGATTTTTAAGTGCTCACTACACCTACTATTAACTCACCCTGAGCAAGGGGAGAACGAGCTACCTCTGTTTCCAGTGCTTTTCCTTCCTGCCTCAAAATTTCCCAAGTCCAAAAAGCAGAAAAGGTCCCTCTGTTATTCTCCAACAAACTCTTTCAATCCTTTCCTCCACCCTTTCACTCCAAGAAAACCAGAGTATTTCAGAGAGTCCCTTACTTACCAGACTATGGACTGAATCCCCTCTCCCATATTCTTGGTCTAACAAAACACACCTCAAGGTCAGGGAAACACCAAATATAATTCCTGCATTTGGTTTTTGAAATTAACACCTGAAAGAAGAATTTATCTACCAAGGACTAGTTTTAATAGCACAAAACATAGGAATTTAGCCTGGAATTTGGGGAAGACTTGAGTTCTTTATCTATTTCACTGAGTGATGTCTCCTCTTAGGTGACTGAAAATGCAGAAGACAACTGTACCTCAGAATTTTAATTATTTAACTGAAAGAAATATGCAGGAAAATAAGAGATTTATGAACAGCAGAGTGAGACTTCCCATTCTGTTCTATCCTGAGAACAGTGAGACAAAGCTAAGAGGTGACAAATTCAAAGCTAATGTAAAAAGGTATTTTATCAAAGATTGCTTAATTAATCTGCAAAGCTCACTGTCCCAAAACAGCACTGAGGCTTGGAGAATGGAAGGACTGAAAGTGAAGGTGTGGATGCTGTTTTGTCAAATTCAAACAGGCAGCTGAAACAAATGCACTTTTCCAAAAGAGCTCAGAGCAGACAAAATACTGCCAAGCTTCAAGGTATGAGCCACATCCTGACTCTCAGGGGCCGGGGACAAATTCCTCTCAGCAGGGAAGAGCTGAACCACCTGGGAGTCAAATGGCACTGGCTGCCCTCAAAAACAGCAGCAGGAGTTACAGAGCCACTGCTCTGCTCATCCATGGACATCCCCAGGTGCCCACCAAAGCTTTTCCATCTGAGTAGGGAGCTCCTTCTTTGCCAGCTCGAGCATCTCCAGCATGGTTAGATGCAAAAACGGGGACATTATCTGAGCTGGCTTCATCTGTAACCAAATTCCCGTTGATTTCAGTGGGAACTGTAACTCTAATCCACACAGGATTAGCAGACTTCAAAAAAGATTTAAAAGCTCGAAGCTCGAGTGTTTAAATCCCACTGATCTCAGCTGGAGCTGGGAGCAGATCCAAGGAGAAAGTGCTGAACCCCTCACTTGTGTGGTTTCTTGTCCAGCCCAGCCAATCTCATCCATGTTGGACTCTTCCCTTCAATTAGGCTGATAATTAAGAAATAACAGCATAATATAAATGGAGAGTTGCTGGCTAGCACGGTGAACATCAGGGATAAATTGAGCAGTAATCTGCAAAGGATGTTATTGCCATTATAAAAATAAAGATCTGTCTCCCCAGCCAATCAATTCAGCAGATATATACCAACAATCAAATTGTTAAAAATGACTTCTATAAATTACCCAGTCTTCCATCTAATGGAGCCAGGAACATCTGTGAGACAATTTAGAGCTGACATAACCATACGTCGGGAGAGCTTTTTCATCCTGCTGCCTCTCCGTTCTCTTCAGGGCTGCAGCAGGCAGCTTTGTTTAATACACCCATGTGAAAACAGCCTGGATTTCACACCATGGGTTAGCAGAGTCATTTTGGCAGAAGCACTACAGAATATATGCATTTAATATGGGTGGAATAATTCAATTTCCTCAGTATTATTTCAGCTATGCAGTTACAATCTCCTTAATTCTTCGTTAAACCCTCTGGGCTTGGGGGATGTTGCCGGGTTTTTATGATCTGCCATAGTTCTTTGGAATGAATGTGGAAAGACACACAGAGGAGCAGTTCTGATCATGTATTTTTTAGTCAGATCTAGTGGGGATTTCAGATAAATCTGAGTGATTTAGCACCTTGCTTTGGCCAGGGGAGCCCTGGATGAGGCCCAGGTAGGGGCTCTGACAGCCTGGTCTAGTGGAAGGTCTCCCTGCCCATGGCAGGGGCTTGGAATGATTTTTAAGGTCCCTTCCAACCCAAACCATCCTGTGATTCTGTGGTTCTGTGGCTGCTGTCACTTGGGCTTAATCCCAGAAAGGATAAAGGGATTTAAAGGTAGAATTTTCTTCCATTTGCAGCTTCGTCCTGGC
>NC_031773.1:1580382-1583655 GCF_001522545.3 Parus major
ACCCAGTGGCACCTCTGGAAGCCACCAAGTGTTGCCTCTGGAAGCCACCAAGGGGCACCTCTGGAAGCCACCAAGTGTTGCCTCTGGAAGCCACCAAGTGGCACCTCTGGAAGCCGCCAAGTGGCACCACTGGAAGCCACCAACTGTTACCTCTGGAAGCCGCCAAGTGGCACCACTGGAAGTCACCCAGCAGCACCTCTCTGCCTGCAGGTTCCTACCAGGGTATGAGTTTTTGGAAGGGACAGGGTGAAATGAGTGCTGTCCATGCTGGCTCCTGGACCGAGCCATTACTGAAAGAAATGAGGAAAATCCTGGCTGGGAAGGGTAGAGATGTCATTGTTTCCCATGTGGGGCAATTTCATGGTCAGGACTCACACCTCAGGCAGTTCTGTGAGTTGCAGGAGAAGAGCTGGTGGGTTTTCCCAGTCCATGGAAATTTTGGACACTGCTGTCCAAGAATCCCTCGGTAAGGTTTGCTCTTCATCAGGAATTAAATCCCCACCTGGCTTCCCAAGGCCCTGCTTCTCCACGGCTGTCGAAGCAGAGCTGGTTTTTAATGCAGACAGCAGAGGAGAGCTCATTTCTCTGTCTGGGCACTATGTGTGATAATCCAGGCTCTGCAAATTAAATTTGGGCTGCAATTTAAGTACGGAGGGATTTGGCAAGACCCAGAGCTGCCAGCAAGCAGACGTTGCCACGATCAGCTCAGTGCAGAGCGGACATGGAATGGGAATAAAGCTGGGAACAGTTGGATCTAAAATCTCATCTGTGTGCAAATGTGGCTCTTCCTAATTTTTCAAATAGGACGTGCACAAGTGGGACCTTCTCCTTCTGAAGCTTTGCAACTCTTGTGTTGGTTTAAATTAATTTTGCATGAACCTCACTTTCAAACCTTAAAATTAGCTCCAACTTCCCAGACTCCCTCTCGTCAGCTCTATGGACATTTTCTTTTCCCTTTCATACTTTAATTTCCCTTTCAAAAACACTCTCACCTCCACAAAAAAATGCTCTTCTAGATTCTTCTGTGATTCCAGTTATTGTCCCATCTCTTTTCACTTCTTTTAAACATTTATCTCTCTTATATTCATTTTTTCCCCTCTCCATTCACCTGCTTCCACCCAGCATCATCTGTCTCCATGGAAACCACTCTGGAATGATTCCTACCTGAGCAAGTGGCCAAACCTTGTTTTATTTTTATCCTCCATCATGATCTTTCCCTTTGAGTTCTTGCTTTCTCTTGACTTTCAAGGTTTGGTGGCACTGTCATCTCTGGATATTCCCTGAGTATTTCTCTCTCTGCAGCCATCCCCTTCTTCCTCCCAGTTTTCCCTATATTTTGGAATCCTCAGGGGTTTTGTACCCTTTGAGCTGTAGTTCCAACCCAAGGAAGGTTTGAAACTCTCCTGTTCATCAGTGGCTTGCAGATATCTGCCTTCTGTTCTCCAGTCCATCTCTTCTGATTTGCATCTTCCTCCACCTTCCCGAGGTCTCAATTTGCATATTCTTTCATCTGGGGAGCACCAATTAGGTGACATTAATCTGCTTTGCCTGACCTCATTTCATACTCGGGATCTTGTTTATCCCATCATTCATTTTCACCTTCCACTCATCTGAGGTTGTTTACAGCTTTATCTGAATTTCCACTGGGGCACTCCAGGAGCTGCAGAATTCAGCTCCAGCTTCCCAAAGGAGTCACTTCCCTCTAAACTCCCTCCATTACCTCTGTTAACTAAACACACTTAATAACACCATTCTTCTTCTTGCCTTCTGGCTGATGAAACCAAAGATCGTGTTTGACTTCTCTTTTCTCCCCTTTCCTACTGAATACTGCGAAAATCCACCCCTCCCTTATTTGTCCTGACAGCTAAATTACCTTCCCACCTTTCCTAAATCAATATGCCTCTGTCTATCTCTGCTTCATCAATCCCTAAAATGTTGCTCCCGTGGCACTGCTACTCCTGGAGCCAAGTACCTTGAGGCACACAACGGATGCTGAGCCATTCCTGAGGCCCTGGCACAGGTTTTCCAGGGAAGTTGGGGCTGCCCCTGGATCCCTGGAAGTGCCCAAGGCTGGGCTGGATGGGGCTTGGAGCAGCCTGGGACAGTGGAAGGAGTCCCTGCCCATGGCAGGGGTTGGCACTGGATGATCCTGAAGGTCCCTTCCAACCCAAACCATTCTGAGGTTCTGTGATTAATAACTAATAAACGTCCCAATCTGTGTCCCATTTTTCCCAGATTCTCCAGACATGCTGAGATGCCTCATTTGCTTTTCTGCCTCCTGAAGAGGGCCAAGTTCACACAGCAGGTTAATAAATGCTTCATTTTCTTTTAATTGCTTGGTATCCTCAGCCAGGGAAAACCCATCCCGTAGTGGACTGATTTCATGTCAAGGCACATCAATTTTGGGCAAGGTCCACCTCCTTTGTGCCAAGCTCTGCACCTCGTTCTCTGACTGGGAGACTGACAAATAGCAGCAATAATTCCAAATGTCAACTGGCAGAGAGCCCTTGCTCCTACACACCCTCAGTCCCGACACAGCCGCTGATCCCCGGGTGTAGGAGGTGTTCCCATCCTTCATTCCACCTGCTCCGTGTCGTTCCCAGCACGGAATTTGCTGCTTCCACCAGCAGGCAGTGGAAGCAATGACGATGTAACCACAACAATCTGCCCTGGGGACTGTTTGAACCTGAAATTCCAACTTTTCCCATCGAGTCGTCCTTCTCAGAACAGCTGGAGCGGTGTCATGATCCGCAAGGTGGAATTCGTGATGTGGTTCTTTTAGGGGGTCTTAGAGTACAAAAGGTTATCAGCAAACCAGGGGCTTAAACAGCAAAACACACTTTATTGAGTGCTCATCAGCACTAATATGTGACAGAGGGAAAAGAGGAGAAAGCAAAGCATAAGGAAAAGAGAGTAAGGCGATTGTAGCTACCAACGTCAAAGTCCACTGAGCTGTCCAATGACACAGAGTCTCCTGTCCATTAGGGAGATCTCAAAGGAAGGTAAATTTAGGGTGTGATTTTATAGTCTTTTACAAAGTGAGGAGCACAGGGCCAAAACCAGAGGAGATTGATGATCATTGTGATGAATTCCATTGCACGGGGGGAACGTGTGGGGTACAGAGCAAACCACGTCTTGCAAGTGTTTGCTCACCAGCAGGAACGAGGGCAATGTGTCATGGAAACCCTTTGTGCAGGTACCACACACAAACCTCTGCTCACCAGCAGGAATGAGGGCAATGTGTTGTGGAAACCCTTTGTGCAGGTACCACAC
>NC_031773.1:1583667-1593916 GCF_001522545.3 Parus major
AAACCACGTCTTGCAAGTGTTTGCTCACCAGCAGGAACGAGGGAAATGTGTCATGAAAACCCTTTGTGCAGGGTACCACACACAAACCTCTGCTCACCAGCAGGAACGAGGGCAATGTGTTGTGGAAACCCTTTGTGCAGGTACCACACACAAACCTCTGCTCACCAGCAGGAATGAGGGCAATGTGCCGTGCAACCACCTGCAAACAATCACTTATCAAACATCCAGCTCAGCTAGGCCCAAACCCCCAAACCAAGCCCCCTGTGACATTCAGGGTCTCAGTCTCTGTCCTTCAGACGGTTGTGAGACAGATGAGGGAATCTTTGTCTCTTACAAGCAGGTCCAGGGTGTCAGTGGGACACTGAGGCCATCAGGCCAGCACAGCCTGGGCTGCCCTCCATGGACCTGCTTGAGACACCCAGAGAAACTGCAGGGGCACCGTGCTTGAACTTCACTTGGCACTCCAGCAGCAGCACAGCAGCTCCAACACCCAGGATAACCACAGCGGGATAACGAACTGGATGAGATGAGGAGAGGAAGGAGGAAGACCCACAGCATTCCTGCTTCTTGGCACTGAGCCACAGGAGTGCTGGTTTAGTAGCACGTTTGATAATGCTGCGTGTCCAAATACCACAAAGCCCAGTGCTGTGAGTGTTTACACACTATTCCATTATGGAGACAGCCTGGGAGAGCTGGGGGAGTTCACCTGGAGAAGGGAAGGGGCTGGGGAGACCTTACAGCCCCTTCCAGTGCCTAAAGGGGCTTCTAAAAAGGAGGTAGAGGGACATTTTATCCAGACAGATAATACCAGGACAAAGGGAGAGGTATTAAACTCACAGAGAGCAGGGCTAGGTTAGATATTAGGAATAAATTCATCATTCAGAGTGTGGTCAAGTACTAGAACAGGGTGCCCAGAGCAGCTGTGGCTGCCCCTGGATCCCTGGAAGTGTCCAAGGCCAGGATGGACAGGGCTTGGAGTACCCTGGGACAGTGGGAGGTGTCCCTGCCCCTTGCAGGAGGTTGGAATGGGATGAGCTTTATGGTCCCTTCCCACTGATTTCTTTTGTGGTTCTCTGCTTTACATTGGCTGATTTGTGTCTACAGGCAATGGAGAGAGACTGGAGCTGCTCCAAGGGCACTGCTGAGCAGAAAGTTATCACAGGTGAGACAGGGAACATCTCCTGCCCAGGAGAAACCAAAGATTAACTCCCCAGCCTGTCAGGTTTGATGTGGAGACGCAGACCCCTCACAAGGAATCCTTGTTGATCCCAGAACCATTCTGAGTCTGGTCTAAGTGGAGATGTGTCTGTGTGCTGAGCTGAGCACTCTGGGGTGGGATGAAGCACTTTCTGCCATAACCTGTCACATGAAACACCTGAGGAGCCCAGGCTGATGTCATCCAGCCCAGCAGCCTGTGTTACCCTCGTCTTAACATGCTGGGAACACGTGCAGTATATCAGAGCACTTAGTCAGGCAAGGCAGTGAGATAAATAAAATAAAACTCAGCTGTTCTCTTAGCATCTATTTCATTTTTCCATTTGCAGTCACAACTGGGGAATAACTAATTCAAGTCAGAAGTTCCCCAGCACGGATGTAGCACTGCTGCTAAAGTCCATGTTGTGCTACTGCCACTTTCAAACCCCAGAATGAAAACACCAAGTGAAATCACCTTTGGGAGGAAAAGACAAATGAAGCATTTCCTAGACAGAGGAACACATCACATCAAGAATCTGAGGTCTGCATCAAATGCACCATGACAATTCCCATTCAGAAAACATCCCAGTGCTCCTGTTCCTCCAATTTGCGCTGTGAATTGTGGATTTGCTTCCAGATGAAATGGATCTCAGTTGCCAGGTCTCTGTTTAAAGCAGCCACAGAAAAAAAAGGAAAAATGGGATCATTCCACTGCAAAAAAAAATAGTCAGGCAGGCCTGGCCTCTTCTTTAATTTAAGGACCCAAATTTTACAAATTCACAGACAGGAATGTAAGAAAAGATATCCCAGCTTACCCTTGGGTGTATCTTGTTCAGTGTCTGCTCAAACTCCCAGACTTGCTTGGTGTGCTCTCCCAGCCTCCAGAAACTGGTAGATAATGAATTTTGTGTGTCTTAATTGTCATCTTAATGTTTAACAACTTTATCCACTCACGCTTCTCTGAGCTGCTTGGGAAATTTCAGCACCCACCTCTTGTAGCAGGGAGCGTGAGGCTTTTCCTTCTGTGCTCTGAGCCAGCCACCTCCTTATTTCACTGGTGTTCCCTTAATTCTTGGCTTAAAAAGTCAGTGAAAAACTGTTTCCAATTCACTTTCTCCAAGACCTTCATCTTTTTACAGATTTCTAACATAATTCTCCCTTTCCTTTTAATTTTTCCTCGTTTTCCCGTACACTGTGGTACCCCTAGGACCATTCCTGCTGTGGGAAGCATCCCACTGCTTCCCAACCTTCCCATATAAACTTTTCCAGCTCTGCTTTATCCTTCCCAAGACTGGGAATTCAGAGTTGCATGCAGTGCTCACGGCACACACAAAACCCAAGGAAATATTGGTAAAATCAGAGTTGACCCTCTGTGGCTGCCCAAGGATATGAAGGAGAGGGAGTGGTGACAAACTGATCAAGGAAAAAAAAGTTGGAAAACACAGACAAGGGCTGAGGGACCCCAGCTTCTCCAAGGATCATGAAAAATCATAAAGAAGCAGCCAAGCATCCCAAAATTTGTCTCTTAGGGAGGAATCAGTTGTCCTGACTAAGGACATTGCCTTGCCAGCCCCCATGCAGACATTTGGTGTAAATTAGGATGTCTCTGGTGATATTGCAGAAGGCAGGAAAACCTTCAGCACCTGGTCATTCATTTGCCAAATGTTCAGGGATTAGCAGAGGTTAAACAGACTCCATAAATGTCAGGTGTCGACAGCACCACTTTCAGCAATAATAAACTTGAAGCAGAAGAAAGTTCCCTTAAAATATCAACCTTTCACCCAGCAGGGCTCGTTCCAGGCTTTAAAAGATGCTGCACATTACTGGCCCATAAATAATGGTAATGAAAAGGTCAAGCAAACTGTTAGGAAAGTCTCACTGCTCGGTGAATGAGCTTGGAAAATCACAGCTGGTGTGAAAATCCAGTGTTACAACCCTGGTTCTTTTGTGTCCATCCTGTCCTAATTCACAGAGCTAAACCCTGTCCTTGCTCTGAAATGATCTTGAAGTTGCAGTGACTGCACCACGTGTCAGAGTCAGCTCAGGCTGAACTTTTAACCCATTTTTTCCTGATGAGATTAGCAATGTCTTTCAGAAGAAAGATTTGCTATATGAAATGTCTTTTTCTTTCATAGGAAATTAAAAAAAAAATTAAACAAATATTTTATCTGGAGGCAAAAAAACCCCAAACGAACCCAAAACAAACCAAAAAACAGCCAAGAAAGGATAAAAGAAAATAAATATAATAAGGAGGATGCAGCACATGCAAGGAATGCTCCTCTGTTCCAGAGAACAGGGACAGGAGAGGGAACAGACTCAGGCTGGGCCAGGGGAAGCTCAGGATGGATATTGGGCAAATTCCTTTCCCAAAGGGGTTGTCCAGCCCTGGCACAGCTGTCCAGGGCAGTGGTGGAGTCCCTTCCCTGAAAGTGTTCAAAAAATGTGTGGATGTGGCACTTAAGGACATGATTTAATGGTGACCACGGTGTTGGGTTGACAGTTGGACTCAATAATCTTTTCCAACCTTAAGAATTCCATGATTCCATGAATAAAAATATATTACTCAATGCAGCTGACCCAATACAATTTTTCCCAACGCTGCCAGAAAGCAGCATCTCTTTTATTTCCACTCCTTTTTTCCCTGTTGTTTCCAAACACTGAACATCCCTGGGAAAACAAGAAGTGACTCAGAATTTACAGCAGGTTTTTATTTTCCCCCGTTAGATTGCAATAAAGATTAGGTAGGTCAGCGCTGTGCTGCTCAAAAGTTTATTTACTTCCCACTGTGATTTCTCCTTGAAAGAGTAAGGGCAGGGTAACCTTTGGATCTTCAAAAGCTCTGTCACTGCTGTGATTACTCCAAGAGAAATTTGTGTATTGTTGGGTCGGCAGCGAGCGTTCGATGCCGCCAGAGATTCCCATTAATAGCTCAGGTGAGCCGAGAGGAGCCACGGCTCCTTGGATGTTTCTATCCTGCATCTCATTAATTAATCTACTCCAGCCAGCTCTTCCTGATCCATTGTATATTCCCTGCTTATGCAGCCTTATCGACCCGACCCTGGGGAAAATCAATTCTTGTAATCTATCTTATTACATTTAAATATATGTACAGAACTTGATACGGTACAACAGCAGCGGGGCTTGGGAGAGGCAGGGAAAAAAAGTCTGGGAAGGGGGAGGAAAAGCCCTGCAGATCTGCCCCAATTTAGGATTTTTCCAAGTTCAGGCCAATATAAACTAAGAAGAAGGACTTAGGGAAAGGGGTCACATTTATCTCAGGTGAGGGCAAGCACAACCTGGGACATAAATTCCCTGAAATCCATGGTCATGTTCCCAAGGCTGTCAGAGCTCCAGGAGTGTTTGGACAATGCTCCCAGGGACTGGGTGGATTGTTGGTGTGTCTGGGCCAGGAGCTGGATCCTTGTTGATCCCTCCTAACTCAGTCTATTCCATAAAAAGCCCTCAGAGTTCATGGTTTTAACTCTGGATTTCCCTGCTATTTTAGTCAAAATACAGCATCTTTAAAAGCAAACCCATTTTTATTTATCAGTCCTATAAAAACTACATCATTATCCTTCTTTTGTTGTTGTTAAATCTGTTTTCATATTTAAGTAGAATTCGATAGGTAAGGGGACCTGGATTTCCTCAGAGGTTGGTGCCCACAGAAGCTGTGGCTGCCCCTGGATCCCTGGAAGTGCCCAAGGCCAGGTTGGACTCTGGGGCTTGGAGCAGCCTGGGATAGTGGGAGGTGTCCCTGCCCATGGCAGGGGGTGGCACTGGATGGGCTTTCAGGTCCCTTCCCACCCAAACCATTCCATGATTCTGTGATTAGACTGACAAAAAAAAATATAAAAGGCCAAAAAAAAAAGATGTGGGGATGTAAAGGACTCACTTTGATCCCTGGGAAAACCATGGTGGGATTCTTATGATGTATCCCTGAGGACAAGAAGGAGAGTAAACCATCAGGAAGGGTTAGCATGGATTTTTGCCAAGCATAAATCATTCCTGACCAGTTCAGCCAGGCTCTTCGTGGTGATGCTTTGTGGGAGGACTGGAGGGAGTGGGCACGGAAGCAGGAGAGGCTCAGACTGGAAATAAGGACAAATTTTGATATGAGACTGGTCAGGCATTGGAAGAAGTTTCCCAGCAAGGCTTTGGTCACTGCTGTCCAGGACTAAAGGATGATGTGTGGATAAATGAAAATAGGAATTACACCCAAAAGGGAAAGAATTGATTATTTTTCCTTTATTTTGACTTCCAGTAAGTGAGAAGCAGAACAGACCCATCAAGGAATCAGAAGCTGATGTGCAGATACCACAAAAACCCTCCAAAGACAGAGGGTAGGTACACTGAGGATGATTTGTAGAACAGATGGAGCTGCTGATGTCAGCTGATTTTTTGTTAAAAAGAAGTGAATGCCTTTAAAAGTGTCCAGCAAAAGCCCTGGGGATTATCCATCTAAGGAAAGGCAGCATAGAGTGCTCATGTCTGGTGTCGTCCCATTTTTCCTATGTGCTCATTTGAGACGAAAAATGGGTGAGTTTGCTGAATCCAGAAAAGCCTTCCTGTGACCCAGAACCATCCTGGAATGGATAGAAATGGGCACAAGCACACCAAAAATAACGTGAAAACTCCATTTTCTAATGGGAATCTGCGCAGCTTTCTCCTTTTTGCCCCTCTCCTTTGTTTTTTCCTCCGAAGCCGACTTTAGAGAGAAGGGACAGGAGGATGTAAAGCCTTGCTCTGGCTGCCTTCCCTCTGACAACAGAGGCAATGACAAATCTGAGATGCTGCCAGCCCTCCTTCAAGGGCTGGATTGATGTCCCTGCCTCGTGCTCAGACCCAGCTGGGAGAAGGGGAATTAGGCCTTGTCTTTCAATTACTTCTGTTTTGCTCAGGGCCGCACATTGAAGCCTCCCAGCGGAGAAGTCCCTCTTACCGCTTATAATCTCCGGATTGTATTTGAAAATAAAGCTTTTAATTAAAACTGGCATTTCTCAGCTTCCCACTGGCAGCCAACATCTGCCTGAGAAGGAATATCTTTTGTGACACTGGTGGTACAGAGGGCCAGTGTTAAAGAGAGTAAATAATTCCCCCCTCTCCTGCCAGCAGACGAGAGGAGCTCCTCCACACTCCGGGCCATGAAAGACCCCTCAGCATTTCCCAGCAGCCAGGGGGTTAATCCAGTGACCTGGCTGGATTCCAACTCGAGTGATCTCTGTCTTAAATCCCCCACCCTGCAGTTCCATAGTGATTTAATCCCTGTTCTGTCATTATAGAATCAGAGGATCACGGAATATCCTGAGTTGGAAGGGCCCACATCCAGTCCAGCTCCTGGCCCTGCACAGACACCCCGACAATCCCAGCCTGTGCACCCCTGGGAGCGTTGTCCTGGAGCAGCCTTGGGAATGTGCCCATTCCCTGGGGAGCCTTTTCCTGAAATCCAGCCTGACACAGTTCCACAGGAGCTGCTGGTGCACGGAGTTAAACAGGCCTCGGTTGGCTCATGCACAGCAGCCTTTCCTAGGTGGGCTCTTCCCCAAAATCATGCCAAGGCATCTTTTCCCAACTGCAAGATGCTGCCCCTGCTCAGAAGACAAACCTTGTGGAAAATGTCACCCCCAAAGCGATATTTTGGCAGAGTTTTCAGAGCTGACAGGGACCATTTCAAACGCTGCAACCTCAGTAATACCACAGCCTGCATTATCTCACTTAATTAACACCCAAGGATGAAGAGAGTCTTAACAATTTTGGCAAAGTTCTTTAAGGGCTTGAACTGCACAATGACACAATTGAATCCTCTTCTGACATCTTTTAAATGTGATGTGAATCTTTTTGTGTTCAAAGTGAGGATCTTGACATGTGAGTTAATTTCATTACGCCTCTCCTGAGGGCAAGGGTTTTTTCCTCTGCTCACAGTTGCATATTCTGATGTGGGGTAATCGTCTCTCATCCTCCTCCCTGCTCTTCAGGCACTTCATGTACCAAATCTGTCATGTTCAGCATAATCCTGGCAAAGGAGAATGAGGAGAGGGCAGATGGAAATGACTTCTAGACAATTTCTCTGATAGTCACATTAGAGGTCTGTGCTCTGACTTTTACAAGTTTCACGATATTCTAGAATTCCACCAAGCAAAAAAATAAAAAAGAAAGAAAGAAAAACCCAACCCAGGTGGGAAATGGTGATGATATAACACCAGACAATAAAAATCAACACCAATTATCCTCCAGCACTGGCAACCCTGCAGTCATGAAAGTCAAGGAAAAACAATAAATAGAAAACAAATGTGGCCTCAGGAGTTTGTTCATAAATTTCCATGGCAATAGCGCTGCACGCTCCCAAGCCTGGAATAGCCTCAAATCAGATATTAAAGCTCAGAATCATCTCTGCTAATCATTTCTGTCTGACACAACTGACATTACCCTGTAAATACTTCATGGTTTTAGCAGCTTTTCCCCTCCCATCACTAAATATTTACCAGCTCTAATTTAACATTGGGTTGTTCTGGCTGAGTTGTTTGGGCCATGGACTGAACTGTGCAGACGAGAGGAAATTGTTTATCAGTCACACACTGAGGAAGGACATTTTGTGTTGCCATCTCCAATCCCTGTTATCACTCAGCCTCTTGTCTCAGGGTTGTGGCTGTCCCTGGATCCCTGGAAGTGTCCAAGGCCAGGCTGGATGGGGCTTGGAACAACCTGGGATAGTGGGAGGTGTCCCATGGCAGGGGTTTGGAATGGGATCATCTTGAAGGTCCCTTCAACCCAAACCTTTCATGAATCTGCTGTTCAACTTTTCCATCACTTCTGCTGACTGGATACATTTGCAAAAGAGAAAATGTTCCTCCAAATTCAACTGCAGCAAAACACGGCCTGTGGCCTATTTTGGGATAATCCTGACTAAAAAAAAGGTCTGGTTTGGTCACTTCCCAAAAGGAGTCGAGTGAGAGAAAGAAGAATTACATTCTCCACGGGGTCATTTGAAAAACCTCACCCTTAAAGCATTTTAGGCCCTGGAACAACAAATGTGACAGAAGTGGACATTTCCCTGTGGGATGTGAGGCCTCGGGCCTTGGCTGCCTTTCAACGAGGGTCATTTAATTAATCCAGCCTCGTTGTGCTGCCTCCCGAGCAGGGCCCTGCCACGGCCGCTCTGTGCATGGGCTGGATGACCATTAAAAGATAAGAGCTGCAATCCAAATTTGTATAAAGATCTGAATAGGCAGGGCCCAAGTGACATGAAAGAAAGAAAAGCACAATCAGCATTTGTACTACTGAAAAATAGGAGTCACGGGGTCTGAATCTTTGCTTGGGCTCGGTCATCTGTGGATGTGGCGCTTCTGCAAGTTCCCTGATTGACTGGCAGTGAAAATCAGAGCACAGGACTGGCCTGAACCTGCTTTGGGAGGTGGAAAATGGATGCTGGAGTAAAACTTGTCAAATTTGGTTACAAGGGAGTAGGAACAAACCACTCTTATATTTCCTCCTATTTACAGGTAGAAAATCTCTGCAAAACTCCCTGCAGGGAAGATGTCCTTAGAAGACTAGACTGGAAAATGAGCAGAGACCTGGAACAGATCTTGGATCTCCATCAAAATTTACATTTTCTATTTTACATTTATAAATTTATATATATAAATTCACATTTATATTTTAAAATTGAAACCTGCCAGTGCTTCAGAGTCTGGGCTGAAACTGCAGCCTGGTAAACGGGGTTTTGGCCATCACTTGCAGAAGTCTGTGGACTGATCCAACACCAAGAGGTCTCAGGGCAGCTCTTGCTGAGCTGGGGTGTCCCTGTGACCACAAATGTCCCCTGAACAAGGGTCCTGTCCTGAGCTCAGCCCTGGGGACACCCCCATGGCCACTGCCCAGTAAAAACCAGTCCTGGGTGGGGACAGGGGGATGGACACACCCCAGAGGACACAGGAGCGAGGAGAAGAAATCCCCCATGGACAACACAGCCCTGAAAAGGAAGAGCTCAGGGTGGTGGCAACCCTCCCCAGCAGAGTTTGGAAGGAGAACAAGGTGTTTCTGCATTTCTGTTATCTTAGGGCTGAGATCTCAGGAAGCTCTGTCCCTTTTCCCTTGGAGAATAATTCCCAGCTCTGATCTGGATTTGGATTTTGCCAGGTACAGATCAAGGGTATCTCAGAGCATCTGTCTTTGGCTCGGCTGAAGCAGTAATATCAGAGCCTCATCTTGCTGAGCTGAATTTTCTATTATAGGCAGGAGTGTTATTAAGAAAATGTTCACCTCCTGATATTCCCAAGGGAACTGAACACCTCTCTCACCTCTCTCACATCTCAGCAGCCCCACAGGCTGAATAAATGCAGGAATTTTACTGCCCTTGGGAACAATCTTTCCCTGAGAACAAAACCCAACAAACTGTAATTTGGCAGCCAATGTCATCTTCAGCATAATCAAGTATTGACTTAATTAGAAACCCTTTTAAGTGATGCACTGGGAGAAAAACACTTTTTTTTTCAAAGTATTCCTCATTTGTAATTATTATTTCACTTGTGAATCTTCCACACTCCATTGAAAATGCCATATGGAAAACAAATTAGTTTGCTACAGTGACTAATGTTTATTGCCTTGGCTGCTCTGAAGTTTTGGGCCAAGTTTTTAAATCATCAATGCTTTCTCTGGCAAAAGTGCCAGAGAAATTGGTGTGGATGAGCAAAGTGTGGAGAGGAGTAGGAGCAAGACTCCAGGGAACAGCAGCATGTTCCACCTGGGCACTGAGAGTAATCCAGGAATTTCAGAGCAGGCATTTCTTTATTTCAGCAGCTGCATGAAAACATTGGATGTGCTAAATAGGAGAGAATGGAAATGCTGCTGCTTTCTCTGAGAGAGGGATGATATTCCTGGGGTGCTGGTTTTGGGAAGGTTATTCTGAGCTGCACGGCTGTGCAAGGTGTTTGCACCTTTTTTTAGCTGAGTCTGTCCACTTGGAATAATATAATATAATATAATATAATATAATATAATATAATATAATATAATATAATATAATATAATATAATATAATATAATATAATATAATATAATA
>NC_031773.1:1593961-1601302 GCF_001522545.3 Parus major
ATAATATAATATAATATAATATAATATAATATAATATAATACAATACAATACAATATAATACAATATAATATATAAAGAATATATAGAATATATAATGTAGAATATAAATACATAATATATAACATAAATACACAATACATAATACATAATATATAATATATATAATATATAATATATAATAAAGTATAAATAATATAATATAATAATATAATATAATATATAATTAATATACTATACTATACTATACTATAATATAATATAATATAATATACCATTTTGCTTGTACTGCACCTGTCATTCCAGGCTTTCACTTGGATCTCCCCTGATCCTTCAGGATAACACTGAGTTATCCTGAAGTGCTTTTTTTTCCCTCACATTATTCTCCTTCATGTTAGTGTAGGCATTGCTTTTACAGCACAATGACTTCCAGGGTTATCCTGCTTCCCTTTTTTGAAGCCTGGCCACAAGCTGGACTCTCTCCCACCTTCTGCTGCATTTTCCATGTGCTCTGTTTCCAAACAGGCAGGAGCACGAGAATCTCCTTTGCTGGGAATGTTTGGCCCTGCACTGCTCACTCACTCAGGCAGAAGTCACTGGCTCTCCTTCCAGCCACGTCCAGCTTATTGCAATAACCATAAAAGATGGGATTTCACTTTTCCTTTCAAATTCTTCCCATGGAGTTGGAAAGGACCATCTGGATCCGAGCGAGAGAGTTTTTTGACTCCCGTGCTCTGGGAATTTAATGGAATTTAATGGAATTTAATGGAAGCTCTGATCAAAGTTTCCATGGCAGAATCCTGCACGAGCAAGCTCTGTTCCTGATGGCCATATGGAATTCCCACTGGACAGGTGGCATCTGGAGGATGTGTGTTAATAAAAATGAGGGTTGGGAATGCGGATCAAGTGAAAAAACTTTGTCATCCAAAGGCAGGAGCAGAAAGTCTTGGAGAGTGTGGGAGTTACACAGGGCTAAGGACTCAGGGTTTGGACTGTTTGTATCATCATTAGGTATTATTTATTACTAATAATGTATTAATCACTGCTTGGAGGACAGGACAGTTGGCAGCAGTGACTCTATTAGCCAAAATTATGAGTGTTTCAAAACACCATCTGTTGCTGGTTACCTCGAAGCCACGAAAATAGAAACCCAATTTACATACTGGACTCTGCTGAGGACACACTGCTGGGCACAGGCTCCGTGATTGAGAAGGAAATTGCTTCTTGCTGTTCCCATTGGTGTCTGTCTGGACCTCCTGCCTCCCTCTTCCAATGGATTCCGATGCTCTTGTCAGCTTCTGCATCTCTGCAGTGTGGAATCATTTATTTACTAACCCTAGATAGAAATACAGGACAAAAATCTTCCCAGTCATCACAGGCCACCACATCTTCTGGAGGGAAAAACTCTCTGCTGCTGCTACCTCAGAAATCTTTGGAATAAAAAAAAATATACAAATTTAAGCTCCCCATTCAGGACTAAAATCCTTTATTAAAAACATACAGGACACAACACACGTCCTTTTACAGGAAACCCTGTTAATGTGGCAAAGTAAAGCACTTGAAAATTAGGGAATGGCAGATTGATTGTTGCCATGGAGAAGTCCTTGAGAGCATTAATCACTGCCTGGAGAGCTGGGATTGAAGAGTGTGCAGAAAAGCAAAGTGTGGGGCCAGGCACAGCCCCAGGGTGTGGAAACAAACCCTGCCATGGCTGCTGATCAGACCCACCCTGTTATCCCAGCTCAGAAGGGATGTGTCCTGCAGGAGGAAGCTCTGTGGGATCAGGTGTTTAACATTCCTCCAGCACAGACACTGCAAGGGATCAGCAAATGGGCCCCTGTAGGGTCAGAGACCTCGTGGAGCACAGCATGGAGCTGGAGATGAACCTGGAACGGGGATGGGATCGGGATGGGCGTCACATCAGATGTTTGGGATCCCCCACAGGGTCCATCTCCTCAGAGTGTAAACCCTGAGGAACTCTCAGCTCTGCCAGGGGTTGTGTGATCCCGAGCCAGGCACTCTCCTGCTCTGTGCCTCGCTTTTTGTACCTGTAAAATGGGGATAAAAGTGCTTCCCTTTCCAAAGGCCTTTGTCAGCAAGGTGTTATTCAGTATCAACAATTGATTTATACATGATGTATTACATATTACATATTATATTTTAATTATTTAGGTGCATTTCTCAATGTAAATTAAAGCTTTTTGAAACTATAACCAGGGAAACACAGAATAGTTTGGGTTGGAAGGGAACTTAAAGTGCTTTTAATTCCAACCCCTGTCATAGGCAGGGACACCTCCCACTATCCCAGGTTGTTCCAAGCCCCTTCCAACCTGGCCTTGGACACTTCCAGGGATCCAGGGGCAGCCACAACCCTGAGACAAGAGGCTGAGTGATAACAGGGATTGGAGATGGCAACACAAAATGTCCTTCCTCAATGTGTGACTGCTAAACAATTTCCTCTCCTCTGCACAGTTCAGTCCATGGCCCGAACACCTACACCAAAGGACCCACTGTTAAATTAGAGCTGGCAAATATTTCATGATGGGTTTTTACAGGGTAATGTCAGTTGTGTCAGACAGAAATGGTGCAGTAGCAGAGATGATTCTGAACCCCAAACCACAGGTGAGGTGACAAAACTGCATTTTGGGTGCCTGTCTTTGTTTCCTCTCCCTGCTTTCTTCTTCCCCATTCCAGCTGACGAAAGAAGATCCGTCTCTTTCGCTGCCCTTTCATGTGAGCATTGGCTGCCCTTTACTCACCACTCAAGTTTAATATTCCCAAATTTTATTAACCAGTTATTTACAAACTGCCAAATCAAACAGATTAGCAAGCAAGACCGAAAACAAGACAAAAGATCCTGTGTTAGTGTCTGACTGAGTAAATAATCTGCTTGGGTCATGCATAATTAATCAGTTTGCTGTTTCACCATCCTGGCAAATAACACACAACTCTGGGTTTTGCTTGGATTGCCTCTGTTGCACACACAAGCAGTTGACTGCATGATTTCTTCCAGAAAGGAAAAGAGCAAATTTCACAGAGCAAGCCTCTGGAGAAGCTGGTGACCTCCCCACACAAACCTCAGAGCACTGGGCTGTGTGAGTGGAACATTAGAGATAAAAACCTTCCCCAATAAGGGCTCAAACATCTGCAGAAACATGGCACCATCCAGCTCTCCCCAGAATGTGGCCACAGCAGCTGCTACAGACAGAAATATTCATTTTATTGTTTGGTTTATTGTATCTTAAAAAGAATCTGATTAGGAAAATAATTTAGGAATATGCTTAGTTTTAATCTGTTAGATCTGCTGTGATACCAGCAAAGGCAAGAGGTCCTTGTTAAGGTTGTGCCAAAGGAAAGGACAACCAAAGTTCTTCCCCACTTTGATCCCCACAATCCTTTTTTAGGCCATTTTCCCATTTCAGGCTCATCATGGAAGGGCCACTGCTCCCTCCTTGTTAGGGTGAGGCAAACTCGGCCATGGAGCAGAGATTTCATCTGGCTCACTCTGAAAGCTCTGGCCTATCTGGAAGGAATTGTGTTGGGACAAAATGAGAGTGGCAGGATGCTTTGATGCTTCTGAGACTCAGCCAACTCCCATTTCTGGGAATCCCAGGATGGTCTGGGTGGGAAGGGACCTGAAAACCCATCCAGTGCCACCTCTGCCATGGGCAGGGACACCTCCCGCTGTCCCAGGCTGCTCCAAGCCCTGTCCAGCCTGGCCTTGGACACTTCCAGGGATCCAGGGGCAGCCACAGCTGCTCTGGGCACCCAGAAGAATTTCTTCCTAAAATCACACCTTCAGCAGACTGAGGTGACTGACAGCAGCAGTAAGACAGGACAGTTCCCTGAATTCCCCCTGCTGTTCCCACAGGATGTCCCCAATCCAATCTGAGCAGACACCTGAATTTTCAGAGCAGCACAAGAGTCTGTTCCTCATCTTGATCATCCACGTGCCCGTAATATGAAGATTAATTGATGATTTTTAATTCCTTGGCAGCTACAGGGACAGGATTTTTCACACCAGTGGGGTCAGTTAATCCACTTTGCCCTCCTGCCACGACGTTTCCTTCCCTTGCCAGCACTCCTGAAGGAGAGCCTGCTCCAGGCACTCAGGGAGGACACAGGTTTTCCTTCAGGTTTGTCCCAAATCCTTGCAGATCTGCCTCATAAAATGCATTTCTCCTCCTTTAACACCCATCCTCTGCTGCACTTCCTTCTGTGAGGTTGAAAAGCTCCAATGTTTTCTGCTTGTGGAAGTGTTTCAGCTCTGTAATCAAATAACCCATCAGTCATCTTTCAGTCAAGGCAGAAGCACTGAGCTCCCTGACTCACTGCCAAGCTTTATTTCAGCCACTGAGTTGTTTCCTGGGCTCCTACCCACACTGCACCAACCTCTGGAATACATTTTTGGGGCAGAATGTCACCACTGGTGTCCCTCATGCTGCATTCAGGGGGAAATTCACCTCCTTCAATTAGTCACCGTTCTCTTGAATTGTTTAATCTCCTCTTTAATTACCATGGCACTTTAGCAACGGAGCTGTCAGCCTGTTGGAAAATTTACTATTGGAAAAGCAAACAGTGCCAGTGGAGTAACCTGGATGGCAAATACAGGACTTTTCCCTGCTGATTCCCACAGACTGGGTCTTGTTTAAAGCTGCTGTAATGAGCTGAAGGAAATACAGGCACATTTCAATTAAAGAACCACGATTTCCCTGGGGAAAGCTCGCCAAGAAAATTGTGTAAAGAAACAATCTGCCTGCTCTCCATTTTGGGTTTGGATACACGGAATTAAGGTCTCTTGAAGAATAAAACATTTCTGGCATTAGGCAATGTGGAGCAAAGTGATGTTGTTCCATTTTCCTCTGATAAACTTTAGGGCACTGGATTTAACCAAGGGTTTCTCTTTTCCCCAAAGATGAACCCTAAGACTGAGGCTTGAATTTCCCTGAAGAAATGGAGGGGTTTCAATGAATGAATACCCAGGACTACTAAGATTTTTTTCCTTTGAACAGTAAACTACCAAAAACTCTGAAGAATTTTACATCATCCTACTCCATTTATAAGCTGTATCCTACACATTTTTTAAGTTGCATCCTACACCATTTTAAGTTTCTTATTTATTATGAGCTGCTGTTTCACACGATGCTGGATATGTTGGACAGCCTGGACAAGCTGCATTACAGAAAAAGTCTATTTTAGTGACAGTGAAGGTGATGTCCCAACATGGGATGACTCCTCTTATGTCTGCTGGAAGGACTGGGAATGGGATTCAGGACAAGAGCAGTGTGGAAGTAGAAGGATCCTACTCATAAATCAAGAGCCAAGGCACAGAAAATGTAATTACAGGAGGGTGAAGACTGTTGTATTTATATCCAAGCAAGTATTTGTATCCTGATTTTTTTTCAGACCCCCTTTCCTGCATTACTGGGGGACAGTAAAGACTTCCCCATCCTCTGTGACTTTGGAGCTTTTCCCCACAGGCTCCCTCAAGGAGATCCCACCTTGCATGTTGGAAAAGTAAATTTCTCTTCTAATTTTTCCTTTCTCTTCTTTCCCTCTTGAGCCTTTTTCCTGGTGGCCAGGCCACCCCCAGGCTGAGGCTGAGCTCCTCAGCAATCTCCCCATGGACACCTGGTCCCTCCTGGTGACTCTTCCACGTTTCCATGGAGCTCACCATGAACACGCTGCTCTTTCCCCTGTGCTCCCTGTGCACACCAGGCCTGGCTGCTGAGGAAGCACAAAAAATAAAGAGAGATCTCAGACAGTGTTTTCCAGAAGGGAATTCTGCAGTTCAGCCCCCACAAAAAAAAACACACAACAAAACAAAAGCAAGAAAGGGAGGGAGGTGTTTAATGATGTGGTGAAACGTGAATATTAACTGAGATAACTTCAAATCTCTCTCTCTGTTCAGACAGAGCAGAAAGGACAGACAATGATCAAAACCCTGGTGGTGAAAGCGCAGCTCCCAGGCCTCGTGACAGCACCAGGAGCAAGGCCAGCAGCTCTCTCCATGCAAGTCCCCTTGATGCTCCCTGCAGGAGGCTCTCGGATGTGTCCTGGATGATGCTCCAGCCCAGCCAAGCTCTCTGATGAAAATCTCCACGGGGGGCAGAGCCTGGTGAAGGTCAGGGAACATCGGAGCTGACATTGATGTTAAACACGAAATCCTCCTGCTTTTGTGGCCGAGCAGCTGGAGCCCAGCTCCGTGCTCAGCCCTGCCCTCCTGGATTTATCCAGGCACAGGAGACCACCCCTGACAGGCAATCCCTGTCCTTAGGGATCACCTGAACCCACGGAGCTCTTTTGTGGCATCCAGTCCATCCCCTCTGCTCTAAACAGCCACTTAAAAATTCATTTTTGCAGTCCCTTGGTCCTTTCTGTTACAAGACAAAAACCCTGATACACAACGTGCTCTATATGGCCACAACCATCTTAATTTATATTTTATTTGTACTGAGGAATGGATGAGAAATCATCCCTGAAGTTCAGGTTTTGGGTGCTGGAATAAACCTTAATTTCAGATTAGAGGAGCTTTATCTGTGCTTGGGAATGTCAGGATTATTCACACAGGGATTGCTTGGACTGGATCAAATCAGGCCCTTTTTTTTTAGTCATTCATTCAGTAATTAGGCCTGAGTTCATCAGCTGAAGAAAAAACACAGATAAGAAATATTTGAGACAGAGTTCTTATTGCTCCAAAGATTTAATATTCAGACATTATAGACTTGAGTAAATTCTAATTGTGTTTCTAACTCTACATTTAATAAATGGACCATGGAAAAGGAAAGGAAAAAAAAGAGGTCTGTGAGCAGTGGGAGGAAAAAACAGGAAATGAGACCATGAATCAAATCTGGACTTGGAGATGACAGTTGGGCTGGCTACAAATCCCACAGCTCACTTGCTGCTGATGGGAGCCACACCAGTCAGATAAAAGGATATCAACATAAATTATCACAGATTAATGTGGCATTATGTTATTATATCACACTTTGAAGTCCATAGGTAAATCCAAGGGTCCTGCATGTAACACAATAAAGACTGAAATCACCTTTTCTCTATTTTTTTTTTTTTTTTTTTGCTCAGAAAAAGAAAAATTCATCGTTGATCAGAGTGTGAACCCAACAGGGACTGGAACTTGTGCCAACAGCACCAACTGGGGTTTGGCACACCAGGGCTGGGTGCCAAGGTCCTGCACAAGGGTCAGGGCAACCCAAGCACAAATCCAGGCTGGGGAGAGAATGGGGGGAGAGTCCTGGGGGAAGGACTTGGGGGTGTTGGTGGCTGAGAGCTGGACATGCCCTGAGGGGCACTGAGAGCCAGAACCCCCCGTGGGCAGCAGGGGA
>NC_031773.1:1601762-1614846 GCF_001522545.3 Parus major
GTCCCTGCCACGGCAGGAGAGGCACTGGATGGTCTCCAAGGTCCCTTCCCACCCATCCCATTCCTGATTGTCTGCATGCCCTGAAGATACATTCCATGATTTGCTCATGGGATCCCATCTCCATTAGAAAGCTCCATGTTCCATGCCCCAGGAAGGAGCTGTTCCCATGCTCTGAGTCCTTGCAGATCAGAGGCTGCTGAGGAGGAGCTGAGAACAATCCCAGCCCCTCCACACTGAGCATTTCCATGGAGCAGACGAGCACCAAGGGACACCTGGCAAAGTCAGCCGGGTGAGTGAGCAGGACGATGCTCCCCAGAACAAAACCTGACAGCAGGAGTTCAATGAGCCGTTTGCACCTCACCTATCCAGGGTTTCCATGGCATTTTTAAAGTTCCTGACACAAGAGCCTGAATTTTAATCGTTATTTGTCCCTGGGCTCGTTAGGATTTATTTGGGAATGCCTGGCAAGGCTGTCCTTCAATTGTGGCTGAGTACATCAGAAAAATTGAGTGTTGAGAGCTAGAAGAAATGTTTCTGCCACAATGGAATATGTTCAGACAAAGACAAACAGGATTGGACAAGAGATTTGTATTTTGAAAAAGGCATTTATAATCTGGCCATAAAAATGGAAAACATGGAAAAGCACATGGCAGCACAAAGAGTGAAAGCTTTTAACCAAAATAATAATAATAATAATAATAATAATAATAATAATAACAACAACAACCACCATTGTTTTGGGCATTGGTGAGGTCCCACCTCAATTCCTGTGTTCAGTTTTGAGACCTTCATGACAAGAAGGACCTTGAGGGGCTGGAGAGTGTCCAGGGAATGGAGCTGGGAAGGGTCTGGAGCCCCAGGAGAGGCTGAGGGAGCTGGGAAGGGGCTCAGCCTGGAGAAAAGGGGGATCAGGGGGAATTTCTGGCTCTGCACAACTCCCTGCCAGGAGGGGACAGCCAGGGGGGTCGGGCTCTGCTCCCAGGAACAGGGACAGGAGCAGAGGGAACGGCCTCAGGCTGGGCCAGGAGAGCCTCAGGGTGGAGATTGGAAAAATTCCTTCCCAAAGGGTTTGTCCAGCCCTGGCCCAGCTGTGGAGTCCCCACCCCTGGAGGGATTTCAGAGTCCTGTGGAGGTGGCACTTGGGGACATGGTTCAGTGGTGGCCTTGGCAGTGCTGGGGAGTGGTCAGACTTCATCTTAAAGGGTTTTTCCAAATTTTTCTGTGATTCTCTGATTTAAAGTTCCTGCTTGTTTTCCAGATTCTCAATTAAATACCTGGAGTTTACCAGTTTGAGATGGATTTTCTGCTTACACATCTCTGAAGTGGGTTCAGATCAATCAACATCAGAAGCAATTAATAGATTGTATATCGATTGCTACACTTTTATTTGCCATTCTGCTTTTTTTGTTGTCTTTTTCCCTGGTAGAAATGCACTCTCTACTAACCCCTGAAGGGAACTCCAACAATACCATGTACCACAATTACACTACTCTTAAAATAACCACATTATTTATGTGAACATATAAAATGTTCCATTTTTACACAGCACAGCTTCTCTTTCTATTTGCAAATTGCTCCTGAGAGTTGTGAGCTGGACACGAATTCATTTGCTACTAGTTAGCAAATGATTTTTGGAATGCAAATTTGTTTTAGCTTTTTCCAACATTAATTTCTAATAGTTTGGGGTTTTTTTTTCCCATCTAGCAATACCCTTGAAAGAGTTCTCCAATAGGTCTGACAGCCCACAGAGAGAAGCTCCTGACATATAGATAGCCCTGGCCTGCAGCAAAGAGTCTTTCATTTCCACCTATTATAGGGGAGCCATAAATTCTGGGGTGCCTCAGTCCTGCTCTTTCCACCACCACTGAACTTCCCAGACACAGCAAAATGACCCAAAGCCATTTTGAGATTTAATTCTGCCCATTTTTCCCTTTTTCCCCCACCACCCTGCTGAAATCTCTGCATATGTTCTGTAATTTCCAGCCATAGAAAACAATCATAAAAAGCCCCTGGTAGGAAAGAGCTGTTGTTAAAACCTTAATTCCTAAATATAAATCTTTCTGTTCAGTGAGGCGAGGGTTGAGTCTGGACTCTGCCAAATACATTGGGAAGAGCTGATTCTGATTTGGAGCTGAAGCATTTCCACAAGTTCCATCACTCACTGAATAAACACAATTTGACCCTTTAAAAACATTCCCAGAGGAGAAAAATAAAGAAAACGGAACGCTATCAGTTGGTTGGTGCTCAGAATGAAGACAGAGAGATCCACATTTATTCCTTGAAGAAAAAAAACCCAGTTGCAGGGATGGTGAATTTTTAACAGTGCCCCCTCGTAGAAAGTGGTTTAACATCTATAAAAACAGCCCATAAACATCACGTCACACCCCTCAGGAGAACAGCTTCATGTCCTTGAAATATTCCCCAGCAGTTTTTATTTGGTAGCAAAGTGGCCATCAGCCAAGGCTCCAGCAATATCTTAAGCCCCAAGGAAGGCAGACACTGCTGCAATGTTGGCTGACAGACACTTTATATCCAAATAAAAATTGTGAAAATGTATCAAGGACGCAGGAGCAGCTCTGTTGGTGCTGCTGGTGGTGTTTGTGTGGAGGCAGAGAAATGAGAGGTGTCAGCCCACACAGGCTGCAAAAAGCTGTGCAAAAACCACCTTGGGACAAAGGGGAGGGAAAGGTTTTAGGATCACCTCGGTGCAAATGGGCTTTTCCTCCTTGAGCCAAGAAATGAAGGACTTGAAAGGGGAATGGAACCGAGGAGAAAGTTTCCCAAATATCATGGTTGTTGCTATTTGTTAGCATTTGACCCAGCAGATTTGGGACTTCAGAAGGTAAAAGAAGAGCCCCACAGAATGGGCAGATTCAGATGCAGTTTATCTTGTAGGCTGAAAAGGCAATTTGTTAATAACATTATTAATCTATTGAAAAGAAACTTAGATGCCCGAAGGGGCTGTGCTAATGGGAATTTCATGTGGAAAAGGGGATGTGGTGCCAGCTCAGATCCAGGGCTGCAGCAAGGCCTGGGGCACTCACCCCACAGCACACCAAGGAATCATGGAATTGTTTAGGTTGGAAAATCCCTCTCAGACCATCGAATCCAACCATTCCCAGCACTGCCAGGGCCGCCATGTCCCCATGGCTTTAAATCCCTCCAGAGATGGGGACTCCACCTCGGCTGGACAAGCCCTTTCCATCAAGGAATTTTCCCAATCTCCACCCTGAGGCTGCCCTGGCCCAGCCTGAGGCCGTTCCCTCTCCTCCTGTCCCTGTTCCTGGGAACAGAGCCCGACCCCCCTGGCTGTCCCCTCCTGTCAGGGAGTTGTGCAGGGCCACAAGGACCCCTCTGAGCCCCTTTCCCAGCTCCCTGAGTCGCTCCTCAAAGGATTTTCAGCACCCCGGAGGTGCTGGCGGCCGCTCGGGTACCCCACAGAGTCAGGGCCGAACGTGACTACATTACCCAGCGTGCCCCGCGCTGACGGGCACGCCCGTCCCCCTTCCTCCCTCCCTAGAGCATCACGGGACTTGTAGTCCTCGCGCCCCATGTGAAGTTCGTCCCGAAAAAGTTCCCGCACCTTTCCGGGTGCCCGTCGCTCCCCGGCAGGGAGGGGCTGCGCCGTTTCCATGGCGACGCGCCGGCTCAGCCAATAGGGAGCGGCGTTCTACGGGCGGGGTTGCGCGGCGGACCAATGGGGCGCGGCGTTGCTGCGGGGCGCGCTGGCAGCGCGCTCGCCCAGTCTCCTTGGGGCCGTCCGTGTGTCCGCGGGCCGAGATGGGCGGCGGCGGCAGCACCCGGCGCGTCACCTTCGAGGCGGACGAGAATGAGAATATCACCGTGGTCAAGGGCGTGCGGGTGAGCGCGGGGCCGGCTCGGGGCTCGCCGGAGCGCTGCAGGCTTGGCCTGGCCCCGGCTCCCCTTCCCACTCTGCCTCTCCCCTTCTGCCTCCGCCGTGTGTGCCCCTATCCCCGCTCCCGCCCCGCTCCCCTCCTCGTCCCGCAGTGATTTCCCCTCTCGCCCGCCCAGTGGGGACAGGGAGCCGTGTGCCCCGCGTGGTGACTCCTTCCAGGGGAGATCTGTAACCACGGGAGCTGGGTTTGCCTTTCCCTGACCTCCACACGCCGGAGCTCCTCCCTTTCCCGTGTCCTGCCCGCCGGGGATCCGACTCCTGCCCGCTGTCTCTGCTGATCATCGGTCACAGCGTGCTTTGGCCTGGAAGGGACATCAGGGAACACCCAGTGCCAGCCCTGCCATGGGCAGGGACACTTCCACTGTCGCAGGTTACTCCAAGCCCCGTCCAGCCTGGCCTTGGACACTTGCAGGGTGGCAGGAATGCCGTCCCTGCTGTCTGTACTATCCCAGAGTAGAACTTGTGACACGAGGAACTTCGGGAATTCTTGCAGCTTAAGAATTTTTCCTATGTCAGGCACCGTGTAGCTCATACGAGGAGTGATAATAACTTAACAATTAATAACTTATTGCTGCTTTTAGGGAGGAGAGGTGTTGGAGGAGCCCTGAGAGTTCATTCTGTTTCAGCAAACTGATGTTTTCAATTTCTGGTCATTTAATGCTCTTGAGTAAATAGGTGACAGCGATATAAATGTAATACAATTTATATATTCCATACAGAGTGGAGTTCATGTGCTCTGAAACATGGCATAGCCTGCCTAGAGAAACTGTGGCTGCCTCTGGATCCCTGGAAGTGTCCAAGGCCAAGCTGGACAGGGCTTGGAGCAGCCTGGGACAGTGGGAGGTGTCCATGTCATGGGCATGGAATTTAAATCTCTTTAAGGTCCCTTCCAACCTAAATCATTCTGTGATTTGATGACAGAAGTTGGAAACCAGAAGTTCTTAATGCTAATAATTCTGTCCCTTTTGTTAATTTTATCTGTGGGCTTCCATTGACCTGAAACTGGAGGCTGCTCTTACCCTGTTGGATTCTGCACAATTTGAGTATTTTTCTGTGTGCTTGTGTCAATGTTGGAATGAGCTTTGTGTTCGACTGTGACCGCTTCTGTTGCACCAGTCCTTGGAGGGCTTTCCCAGGATGAAATTCTTCCTGGGTTGAGTGCTCTGCACCTCAGAAAGGCAAATTAAATCACTGAGAAAGGCAAAAATGCTCATTAATTACCAGCAACATGTCCAAAGGTGTTATTTCCTTTACTCTTCCCTGTATCCTCTGTGAGAATCAAAATCACCTTGTTCTGTTTAATTGTTTGTAGCAGTCACCTCACAAATAAGGAGATTGTTTTGTGCTGGGGATTGGATTTTAGCAGCTCTCATGTCTTGCAGAGAGGCTCCAGGCTCTGTTTTTAGAAAGTTTTATTCCATTTGGAGGGGAAATGGGATGAAGAAGGAGCTAAAGTGTGTCCCTGTTGTGTTTTGCAGTTGTCTGACAGCCTCATCGATCGGATGAAGGAACCTTCCTCAGGCAGTGGGAGACAGCACCGAGGATCAGGTACAGGTTTGCTCCTGGTTTTCAGCTTTTAATGTGAAAAAAGAAATCAAATCTGCCCTTCAGAGCATCATAATGAACTCATTGCCCTTTTGCATAGATGATTTTTTTGACATTAAATTTTTGGCTCATCTTTAGCTTGTAGACTTTTAGAGTAGTTAAGTTCCTCTTTGTTTCCTTCTGCCTGACATTCAGGTGTAAAACACAAATTAGACTTGGCTTTCCACACTGTTATCCACTGTTAAAAACTTAAAAAACTCCAAAACACCCCAGAACAAGCAAATATCCAAATATGTCTTGAGTTCTGAAGGGAAAATTCTTGGTGCTTTAATCAGAACTTTTAGTCTGGGAAGGTTCTGCTGAAAGACTCTTAAGCAAATATTAAAAGGAAAATATGCTCTTTTCCTACCCTGGAATGGTGGAAATAAGTGATGTACAGCTCACACAGATCAATGGCTTTCTTAACTCCTTATATTTCATTATTGAGGGCTGTTGAAATGCATCAAACCTCATGCCAGGGATGCTGTGCTCTCATTTAAAATCCTTCAGCACAGCGAGCATGACTGCAGGAGTGAGGAGCAGTGGCAGAGATTGGAACAGGTGATTTGGGGACTCCCTGAAACCTGGAAAGTTCAAGTAAGGCTCTCCTCAGTGCTCCAGAAATGTTCACGAGAGCAGAATTCCCAGAATTCCTCAAGGACCTTTTGCCTTGATGCTTACAGGAAATCCCAACAAACTCAGCACTGATTAAACACCAGTCCTGTGGCAGCTTTGCAGCAAGACTTGAGTAAACAGAATTTAGTATCTATTTTTTTTTTTCCTGGAGCATAAATTTGGTTTCCTGTTAATTGGAGGGGTCTGTCCCAGAATTCCAGAGTGGTTTGGGTTGGAAGGGACTTTAAAGATCCCTTTATTCCAACCCCCTGCAGTGGTCAGGGAGCCATGAACACAGAATCTTCTTTCTTAATTTCTTTTTAAAAAACAGTAGCTTTTTCATTGTGTCCCTGTATTTCACTGTGGTGAAGAAATTATTTGAGATAAAGGATTTTTATGGAACAACACTTGCATGTCTTTCCTGTGGTGTTTTCCTGCTCACCCTTAAATGTGATTGATGGGAATGGTCTTGTGAGCAAACTCCTGGGATTTTGGGGTGTGGGAGGGCTGTAACACCCCAGGAATTCTCTGCTAATTCACACTGTTGCATGTCTTGAGCTTTCAGTTTTGTTTCTCTTTGCATTGTGGGAAATGGTACTTTTTTAAAAATTTGGTTTTGATTGGTCAATTGGTTTTGTTTGTTTTGGGTTTTTCTTTTTGTTGAAAGACTTGGAGTGAGTCCAGAGTTCACCAGGGGCATGGAGCACCTCTGCTGTGAGGAGAGGCTGGGACAGTTGGGATTCTTCAGCCTGGAGAAGAGAATTTGGGGTGACCTCATTGTGGCCTAAAGAAAGCTGGAGAGGGACTGGGGACAAGGCCTGGAGGGACAGGACACAGGGAATGGCTTCCACTGCCAGAGGACAGGGATGGATGGGATCTGGGGAAGGAATTCCTGCCTGGGCTGGAATTCCCAGAGCAGCCCCTGGATCCCTGGAATGTCCAAGGCCAGGTTGGACAGGGCTGGGAGCAGCCTGGGGTAGTGGGAGATGTCCCTGCCATGCCAGGGGTGGAATTAAAAGCTCTTTAAGGTCCCTTCCAGCCCAATTCCAAGATTCCATGAATTATTCAACCTTCTTGAGCTTGGGAAATGTTAAATGTATTTTTCCTTTAAGAACTTGTGATTTTGGGGAAGTGCTGCTGTATCCCAGAGAAAGAACACTACAAAAATAAGATGTCTAGGGGAGAAACATTAGAGCTCTTAAACCCAGCCCTTTCTTCCAGGCCAGCCTTTGGTGGCTTTTGGTGGAGGAATAATGGATTAAGTTATATGAAAGAATGAGTGTCCTGTTGCTGGCCAATAATGATGAATTTATTGACTTCAGTTTGGGGTCAGAAAATGAAATTACATCCACTTACACTGAAATCTGACATCTAAAGACAATGTCTGAAAGCATCTCAGCTTGCTTGGCTCACTTGCTGGCTTCTGAGTAATATTAAATGCACTAAAATATTTAACAAGTGTAAAATCTTTCAAGCCTGTCTGTAATTCCTAAAGCAATATTGATGGAAAATCATTTGGTCAGACAATGAGGTTTTGTTTTTTTTTCTTGAGTGTGTATTATACCTAAACCTTCAGACAGAGGGAATGGTTTCATTCACTTTAGCTTAGTGGATATTGGAAAAACGAATCATTTATTAGGGGAAAAAAAGAAGAAGAAATGCTTAAATTATCCAGAGTATCTCAGACAGTAATTTTTTTTCTCCCCTTTGCAGAAACAGATTCTGTTTAGGGCACAGAGGGTTTTTCTCCTTTTTTAAACTGTATTTGTTATTATGTCCTCATTAAATAAATCAGCCAAGGCCCTCTGACACAAAATATTGTAAAAAAATATTGTAAAATGGGCCCTGCTGGTTCCTCCTCAGAAGCTGGGTCATACATTGTTTTCATGGATTAATTTTTGAGGATTGGTGTCTTTATTTCGTGTTTCTGTCTGGTTTTGGGTGGTGTTTTGGCTGTGGATACCTTGTGGCAGTCAGAAGAATGTAAAGATATTTCTGGGATGTTCAGGAATGAGGATTTGGAGTGTTGGGTTCTAATTAGAGACAAACCCAGGATTTAACTGAGCTTTAGGAGAACAAACTTCACTTTTTGGTTGTGAGGTCACATTGGAGAAAGCTCTTAGGGACACATTTGGGGAAGGTGGGAGATCCTTAAGGACATCCTATTCCTGGTGCATGGAAACACAGTACTCAGGAAAATTAAGATTATTATTTTTTCATTTAATGTTTCTGAAGAGTTGCAGCATGTCCTGATGATACTAGTAATTATGGATAGCTGGATACTGCATGAAAAACTGAATTTAAGATGGGAATGTCTCGGGAGAAATGAGAGGGAGGCTCTATAGTATTGTTTGGGAGAATTATTTTGTGTTTTCAGTTTCTGTGAGCACCTGGAAGTTGAGAGAGTTGGGCTGAATTTCTGCCAGTTAAGCAAGAATCCTCTGCAAATAATCCCTGGCAGTTCTTTGCCCTTTCATGTATTAATTGCTTCCATCCACCTTTTGTTCCAGCAGCACTTTTTCTCTGCATGACCTGAAAGATGAAATAAACTGACATTTGTGATGTTACTTTCTAGAATTCCTCTTATTTTTAGAAGAGGAAAAAAACCCAGAGGTTTGGCAGTGCCTGGGTTGATTCCCTTTGCTGTGAGACACCTGGAAAGCTCAGGAAGTTCCCAGTGTGGATTTTCCACCTTCCTTCCTGCAGCAGGAGCCAGGAGAACTTGGGTTTTGCATTTATGTTTATTTGCTCTCCTCTATTTGCAGCTCTGGGAATTCTTTCTAAAAAGAGTTTTAAACTTGCACTGGAAACCTGAAATAAATCAGGTGGGACCCTCAGGCAACGCTGTGGATCACTGATGGCCTTAAAGGCCATGATTTGCTTGTTATAAATTAATATGCTTAATATTAATAATAATATTTTGCTACTTTTTTGTCACAGAGTTTTTGGAGATGATTTGCAGTGATGTGCCTTGATATCCTTTGGGTTAAAGGTATTGATGGAAGTGTTTTATTGTCCAAAGGTGAAATGTCTTTGGCTGCTAAAAGGTGCCAAAGTTTTAGTGCTGGAACAGCAAATCTTCACTGGAGCTTGACATTCCTGTCACTGGATTGCAGGAGAATAGGGAAAATGGAACCATGGACTGGGGTTGGAGGAAGTGCTGCAGAAATTAATGTTTTTCTTTCTAGGTGATGTGCTGTGGGTGCTTTTGGGTGGCTGGGTAAGCCCTTGTCAAATGATGCTGAAATTCCAGGGAAAAACTGGCAAATCATGGGAGTTGAATATGAAAAATATCCATAATTGTGTAAAAGGAACGTGCCCCATCCCTGGAAGTGTCCCAGGCCAGGCTGGACAGGGCTGGGAGCACCATGGGACAGTGGAAGGTGTCTCTGCTGTGGCAGGGGTGGCACTGGATGGGCTTTAAGGTCCCTTCCAACCCAAACCATTCCCTGAACATCCAGAACCTGGTGAATTTTCATCTTGCAAGGCATGAATGAAAAAGCTGGATTAGTCCTTGGCACTGTATTCCCAACATTTGTGTTATTCCCAAGCAGCATTTGGAATGTCCACTGACACTGCTGTTGATGCTGTTGGGATCTCAGCAGCCCTGGGCTGCCTGCTTTAGCTGCTTTCTGAGTGCTGAGACATCCTCTGGAATGAGGCATTTTACTCTAAAGGCAAGCAGGAATAAAAAGCAAAAGATGTTGGAACATTTCCTGCAAATGTGGTGTTTTTAACCTCTATTTGATGTTACAGTGAACCTCATCTGCTGATGTCCATTATTATCCTAACGTGGTGTGCATTGATCTAAACCACCAGAAACTCCCCACAAGAACAGTTTAATAATACAATTAAATATATTTAAATATGCTGCAAGAAATGCCACTTATGTTAACATAAACCTGACATGATACAAATTTGGGTTGGTTGAAGGAAGTTCTTTACAGTGAAGGGGGCACAGGGTGCCCAGAGAAGCTGTGGCTGGCTCTGGATTCCCTGGAGCTGTCCAAGGCCAGGTTGGAGCAGCCTGGGACAGTGGAAGGTGGCCCCCTGGGACAGTGGAAGGTGGCCCTGGCAGGAGGGACTGGACCAGCTGAAAAGTCCAAAATCCATCCCAATCCATCCCAATCCATCCAAGGCCAGGTTGGAGCAGCCTGGGACAGTGGAAGGTGGCCCTGGCAGGAGGGACTGGACCAGCTGAAAAGTCCAAAATCCATCCCAAACCATTTTGGGATTCTGTGTTTCTGTGACTGTGCAGTTAAAAGGCCAGGCCACATATACCAGAGGTTTCTCTGTCTCTCCCTTCCTCTTTTTTGTTTCTTTCCTTGGAATTAAATAAACCTGCTCAACTTTTGTATGGGAAAAGTGGCCCCTGTGTGGGAGGCATTGAAGGCTGGAATTGCAGGGAGTGATTCCCACCCCACTTCTGCTCCCACTGTTGCTTTATTGGCTGTTATTCAGTGTTGGAAAGGGAACTAAAGAAACAAATTCTGAGGTTTCCAAGGGTTCTGCAAATGGAGGAATTCAGTTTTTCAATCTGTAGGATTGAACTGTGGTTTTGTTTTGTTTCCCTACGTGAGGTCCAGGGCAAAAGCCAATTTATCCCATGACTATTGTCAGATATCAGGGGGACATTTAATTGATTTAATGGTTTCTTATTTTACAACTGATGGAAAACATGGCCTATTCCAGATAAAATTTAAAGGAAGAGGCCTGGATGTGCCAGGTCCTGTCCTCATATGTGGAAGTAAATAGGTCTCAGGCACACTCATTGCAGTGACAGTCACTTTCTTTGATAGTTTTTGCCTTTTACAAATGATTTTCTGCGTGTGGCTTCTTGCAGAGAGGCAGAATTTATTTTTCAAGGAGCCTTCATTTAGAAGCGTCACTTTTTGTTTCCATCTATTCTTAGAAGCAGGTAATTTTTATGTACTGCCTTCCATGTGCTTTTTGGGTCTCTGGTGGATTTGGGGAAATTAAATTTCATGCTATTCTGCTTTAGGCTGCCTGTGCTCTATTAGGGTTTGCTGAGTGCAGTCGTTGCCTCTCCAAATCTTTGTGTAGCACACAAATAAAGGGATTTTTGTCGTAGCTGCTGTTTAACAAGCACATCCAAAGTATTTGCTTAGCAATGGCTTGTGAGTTAAAAGTTAAAACCTTCTGCTTTTTAATACAGGAGCACAAGATTTGTGCTTGTTAAAGCCTCATCTTCCAGTGCTTAGCAGGAAAATCATTTTGGAAAACAACTATTGGTGGCTGGTGTGTGATTCTTGTATTAATTTCTACTAAGCTCAGTTCAGGAGGAAGAATTAAGTTCATGGAGCTCTTTGCAAAACATCAGGAAATGATGAGTTTTAAGGACTGGATCTCTGTGTGTTTATGGATGGAAGTGGTGCCATTGCCTTTTACTAGTTCTGAGTAAATTGTTTTGTAGTTAAATCCGGGCAAAGCTTTAGGACTTTGAGCCCAGCCTTAGGCTGAGCTTGCTAAAAATGCAGCCAGAGTTTATGCCAGAGTTTATCTACTGTTTATAAGCCAGATGTGTGTGGTAGGCTTTTTGATTTTGGGGGTTTTAATGTATGTTAAAATGAAGTATAAACCTATCTCACAACATGTTTTGATTTTTTTCCTTTAATTTTTCCTTAATTTCAGTTACTTTATGCATTAAAGATCAGAAAATGCTTGTTTGGGACCCATTTGTTGTGGTCTTTGTTAGAAATCTGCCATGTGTGTTCTTGCAGAATTGTCTGTGTTTTGTCCTATTCCTCCTTTGTCCTTCAAAGACCTTCCTGGGATTATAGGTCAGAAAGCCCAGATAGTTGTTTCAGATAAAGAGCTTTGTATTTTAAGGATTTGTTGGTCCTTTAGAGCAGTTTGAATGATTTTTTTTTTTAATCTTAACATAATAAAAAACATTGACAATTTTAACGAGATAAACCCAATGAGTAAATTAGAGTTGTTTGATTTCACCAACACAAGACTTGATAGCACCAAGCAATGAAATTGTCATTCTGCTGGGTGGAATCCTCTCTGGTTTTATTGTACAGCAGATATTCTTACCTAAATTTATCTTTGCACTGACTGAAGGAGCAGAGTTTAAGTGCATTTGTTTCCTTTCTATTATTGAAATATAACACTTGTTAGATGTAACACGACTTCAGCAGCAAGAGGAGACCTCCAAGTAATAAAACCTTTAGGTTTTAATAGCAAATTGCTACTTTTCTTCCCATCTCAATTTATTTACCAGCCAGAGACTCCTCAGTGTGGTGGAAAAGAACACTTTAAATGGATGATTTAATCACATTAAGATGAAAAGAAAAGCTTTGTTTTATTCTTTCATCTTCAGGCTGCAGCAAAGTGTTCCTAAAGCTCTTCATCACTTGTCAGCTGAGGCAGGTTAAGTGTTTTGTTGGTGCTGCTGCCTGAAAGCTTTGTGCAGTTGTTTTTTAGTTAAACAGGAGGTACCACTTAGAGATCCTTTTCCTCAGCCTCGGGGGAATGAGAAAAACTTTTTGCCACAATTTTTTTCCCCCATCCTGTTTCTCTTGTGTTCCAAACTCCTTGACTTTCAACAGTGTCATATTCAAGTTTTGGCCAACACCAGGCTGAAAATTGGGCTGCAGATATTCCTACCTGTTGGTGGAAATTGAAATTTAAGGACTGAGAAAAGGACATTTTTTCCCTTTTTTTATTTTATTTTATTTGATTTGCAAGGTTTGTTGTGTGCCTCTCTGGCAATGCTTCATGGAGCCCATTTATCAGATTCTCATTTTTAGCTTCATTAACCACGTTTGATTTCACCTCGTGTTAATCACCTAAAAACAAGCATTTCCTCTCAGCTGCTTTTTTAGGGTGGGAGATGGTGGTTCTTCCTAGAAAGGTTCTGCTTCTCCTTTTATCTCTGGAACTTTTTACTGAAGGAGTTGAATAGTTTGTCCAAGATGCTTCAATTTTTCCCTTTTTCCCCCC
>NC_031773.1:1615450-1654258 GCF_001522545.3 Parus major
CTTTTTCCCCTTTTCCACCCTTTTTTCCCTTATTTTCCCTTTTTTCCCTTATTTTCCCCTTTTTTCCTTATTTTCCCTTTCTTTTATTTTTTCCTTTTATTCTTCCCCCCTTTCCCTCCCTTTTTCCCCTCATTTTCCCCCCCACTTTCCCACCCTTTCCCTCCTATTTTTCCCCCTTTTTTTCCTCTTCCCCCTCTCCTTTCCCCCTTCCATGAGAGGGAGGCAGTTTTTCCTTGATAAAAATCTCCATTATCCCCTATGTTGCTGTCTGACATTTCTCAACAAGGAGAGGTGGCACCAATTCAGGAAATTTAGGGAGGAAAAAAGTCATTATCAGGAGAAATGGGTAGGAAGAATTAATAGGCAGTGGTTATTTAGATTTTGGTGTTAATCAGAAACCTGTGGAAGCTGGAATTTTTTGGAGGAGCACAATTTACATCAGATCATGTTGGTCAGAACTTGGTGGTTTTGTGTCAGTGTCAAATACATTTATTTTTGCTTTTATTCTACTCTTGTTGGCAGAAGAAAAGAGAATGTTCTTCTCCAAGTGAACCTCAGGAATTCCTGAATTATCTAGGAGCATCTTTGTGATAATCAGATTATTCTTTCTCCTTAAGATTTTCATACTTCACCTCTGCAACCTCTTTTTTTTTCCCAGTAGTGCTTTGTTTTTCTTCTTGTTTGCAATTTGTAACACTAAAAAACCACCATTTGTAGTAAGTATTGCATCAGCTGAGACCAGTTATTGGTACAAGTGATTTTTATTAGCAGATCTCATTGCAAATCATTAAAAATGCAGGTGTTGGATTAATGATGTTGTGAGAATTTCAAGCATTTCAGCGTTATCTTTTATTTTTATACAATTTCTGAATAATGTAAGTAGCTGTAAACACCATAATTACATATTGTTTACAGCCTATTTTCAATTATTATTAAAAACAGCATTACAGGGCTGAATATTGGGCTGAAAACACACATTTCAAAGTTGACAGTGCTGGAGCTTTGTGCTGATAATTCAACAAAAAAAGCTGGTTTTGCTGGAGTTGGAGAAAAAAACATCAAAATGTGTGTGAATCACCTCCAGTTTCCTTGAGAGAAATAAATCCTTGTGCCTCTGCAAGGAGTTCCTTGAGGGTGCAGATATTTGAAATGTGAATATTGGCTATTTCCAAGCTGACTTCTTGGCTTCTGCTGTTCATATTACATGAAATAAATGTTTTTTTTTCCACTTGGTCACTGAATTCACTTCCAGATTATCCTCCAAAATAAACAAGCTGCAGTGTTGGAATATGGAAATCTTATCTTCAAGGAACAAGGAAATACTTGGAAATTCTCCTTTTTAAAAGTGATTCTCATGTCCAGGATGCTGTACAAAGGTTTAAATCCTTCCTCTCATCCCTTCTCCAGTCAGCAATTCCAAGCCTGAACACACTGGAGTTTCCATCAGAGCTGAATAAACAAATTCTTCAATTATGCTTTTCTCTGCTCTGATGGATCCTTTGTAGCAGGTTTTGTTATCACCTGACTGAATGAACAGGAGATGAGATTTCAGCACACCACAACAGCTGCTAAAGATCCACTTATTTCTCACTGCTGCTTTCTTTGTACCCAATTTGAGATGAAGTGATTGCTTTCAGAATTTGTGTGGCATTTTGTTGCCCATATCATTGATAAATGAAATTAGGGCTTGATGTGGAGATAGTCACCTTTAGTTTTCTCAATATTCAGCTTCTACTGGTAAAAATTTTTAAAATCCCTTTAAAATTTAGTGCTCAGGTGTTAAATGGTTTTAAGTGTACAATGTGGAATTTTGATATCCTGATTTATCCTCCCAAGGAACTCCCAACCACTGAGAAATCTGTTTAATGGGATCAGCAGAGGTATTGATGAGTGTTATCTTCTTTTTTCTTTCATTAACCTTTACCTGTAAGGACACTTCCACTGCTTGGTTTTTTTCACAGGATTATGGATTCTTACCTTTTTCCTCTCCCTTCTCTCCCAGAACAGCTTTTAAAGTTATTAACTGCTTTTAGCCACAGAGGTAGATTTCTCAAGGATAATTAATTTATTCACATATTTTTTGGAATCTTGGGAATGGATTGGTGTCAGTGACAGAGTTTTGTGGCATTCATAAAAAACTTCCTTCCATAAAAAAGAGGGATGTGCTCAGGGCAGATGGGGAAAATTCACAGTGGACGTGGATCTGCTGCAGAATGGTCACACAACCTCTCTTAAAAAACCTTTTCCATCATTATTGTCCACTTGCTTTTCCCACCATTCTTGTCTTTTTGTGGTTTAATTGCAGATTTGCTTCTCTGAGTCCTACCTGCTTCTCCTTCCACCTTAGCAAAGCTTCTGAAACTCTGCATTATTCTTTCCAATCTTGCTGGATTTCTTCACTCATTTAGGTTGGAAAAGACCCTTAAGATCATAAAATTATCAACTGGTTTGGCTTGGAGAGACCTTAAAAATAATTTTGTGCCATGGGCAGGGGCACCTTCCACTATCCCAGGCTGCTCCAAGCCCTGTCCAGCCTGGCCTTGGGCACTTCCAGGGATCCAGGGGCAGCCACAGCTTCTCTGGGCCCCCTGTGCCAATGTCACCACCTTAAAAAAGTTATTTATGTCACACACATTTAATCTGTGATGTCCAGGAACAACTGGACATGGCACTTAATGAATGGTTTTAATTAACATCAGTTAAAATGAGTGGTAGGTGCAGGTTTGGGGTGTGCTGAGCTATAAAAGCAGAGCCACCTGCCCCACAAAGAGTTGGAATGTGAATATTTGACAGTAAAATTCCGTGCCTGGAGCCTGTATTCCTGCCCATGGAAAAGTACAAAAATACCCTCCCTGAAGGCCTTTGTGAGTGAGTGATCAGCAGCTTTGTGATCTCCTGATTCCTGCCCAAAGTGGCTCCAATCCAGAGCTGAAATTGGGGAAGATTGACTTTTCAGTGCCACTGATAGTGCACAATCACAGCTGGAGACTCCTCCTTAGAGGTGATGGTGGTGGATGAACTGAACATCAAACTTTGCTATTTTTGTAGCCCTGGAGGTGCAGGGAGGCCCATTTGGGAGTGTTGGACTGAGCAGGAGTGGTTGGCAATTCTTTGCCATTAGTGGGGACTTCTAAGAGATATTTCAGTTAAAAAAACCCTTTTTACTTAACCTGCCACGTGTAAAAATCTATAATTATTTCCCTGCCCTCTGCAGTGATAGATGGAGTTTGCTGAAATACATGTGAAGGAATTTAAAACAGATTTTGTCCAAGAAGATGAAAAGAACACCAGTAAATTTCCCTGCACTGTCAGATAAAATAGCTTTACAATAAACTTCTGAACCACAAAGATCAGGAACTGGACAACTTAAATTGTCCTGAAAGGACACCACATGCTTAATCCTCTTGAAAGCAGAATCATCAAATCCTTCTTATCATTGCTTACAATATGATTATTATTTTTTTAATGTTGAATTACGGAATCCTGATGCTTTTATCCATTGTGCTCCACAAGAAAAGCCTTCCAGTGTGTGTGGAGCAGGGATTACTAAAACAGCTGAAATGGGAATTTGCTCCACTGCTGTATTCAGTTTAATGCAGGGATGGTATTTTAAAGGTGTTAGATACATCTGTTTCATTATTTTTTATTAATTATTTTAAATTAACAGGAGGGCAAAAAATGACTTATGGCTAAACAGCTGCTGAAATAAGTTATTATCTTTATATTTGATTGCAGAGGTGGGGGGAAGGATGGGTTATGAAAAAGGTTTGGTTGAAATAATTCCCTCCCTTCCAGAGGCATCGAGAACAATTGAAAAAGTCACATTAAAACTCCAGAAAATCATTTATCCACACAGCAGGAGTTCCTGCAGAAACTAAAAATTAGGGGAATTTTGATTAACTGGCTTTTTTAACTCAATGCACTTATTGGTGGGAAATCCCTGATTTTATGGGTTCTCAGATATTTTGAGATGTGTTGAACATATTTTGTGTTTCTTCTCTTGCACAACATCCCTGTGTCTGTCACCTGTTTATCAAATTTAAATCCTCCAAGACAGGATATTTCAAAATATCAAAAATCTGTCAAACCCACATATTTTTGGTAGTGTGAATCTCAGAAACGAATTATTTTTGTAAAACAGAGCTGTTAGCACAGGCAGGTAGAACCTAATTCAAAGAATCACAGGGGAAAACCTCCTAATCCTCTTTTTTTTCCCAGCCCCCTCATAAATCCAGTGTGATTTGCTTTATCCCAACATTAACAGGATATTGCAAGGAGAATATTCCAAATATAATAAGAACTAACTTTGTTTTGTTACTTGTAGACCACGCACTGTCTTGTTTCAAATTGAAATTAGTATAAATTGATTGATACCCACATTTACATTGGAAAATAGGGAATGTAATCTCTGCAAGAACGCCTTTGGAAAGTAAAATATTAAATATTTTTAAATTATGCACACTTAATTGCTTTGTTTTTGTATTTCATTATCCTATGAGCTCGTTTGAAATATTCCTGCACATTACCAATATTTAACAGTTAATAAAAATTTCTGTCCTTGGAGGGGAGCATTGTTTGTACTGAATTCCTGATTGGAGGAAGTGCCTGGAATTGGGAATTTCAGTGGAAAAGTTGCTGGATATGTTGGAAGTTAAACTTGTATGAATCTGAAAGTAGAATTTATTCTTGAGAATGCCCTTTAAAAATAATAATAATAATAATAATAATATTTAAGAAATCCCACAGCTGCTTGAATGCTGGGTTTTAAAGCACATAAATGACTTTTTTAGTGTTTTTAGGCTTTTCTTCCTGCTGGTGTGCTGAAGGGATGCTTCATTATTGTTTTCATTGAGTGCAAGGCTAATTTGGGTTATTTATAAGGTTAAAGATTATTTGAAACTCACTACATTTTTAGAATAATTCTCTGCCAGCAATACTGATCCACTTTAGTTACAACATTTTCCATTTTTCTCTCCTATGCTGCTCCCAGCAAACCCAGGGCTCTTTGAGAACTAAAAATGAAGGAAAGCAGAATAGATTTTAGGGTGTCTGTGTCTTCCCACCTGATTCAAGCATAAATTCATAGATTTCCTACAGCTTTCTCTGACATTGAAATCATCTCTTCCACCATCCCAAATTGCTCCAAACCCCATCCAGCCCAGCCCTGGACAATTCCAGGGATCCAGGGGCAGCCACAGCTTCCCTGGGCAACCCCTTGAAGTGTCTGAGGAAACAATTTCTTCCTGTTGATACTGAAGATTTTTGTGTGACCTGTGAAATTTCCACCAAACCAGAGCTTTTAATTAGGCAGAAAGAATAAATCAAGGCTATTTGCATATTATGATATTTTCATTTTACACATCTGAAGTTAAAATGGGGGTGGGAAATGGTTTAAATTGTGGAAGAGCCCTCAGTGTGAGCTGGGAAGGCAGCAGGACTTCCCAATCCAATCTTTATCAGTGTTAATGCTGATAAATTAGGAATTTTTCTAGTGGCATCTTCATTAATTCCCCCAAATTTGCCACTGCTCTGTGGCAGCAGCTGAGGAAGATGATGGGGCTGAAGGCAGCCCCGAGGTGCCCAAAGGATCTGGTTAAAATTCCTATTTAAAGGGATGGGAGAACTTCTCCTCGGATGGGATCTGTGGTTTGACTGATGTTGGATGTCAACACCAGATGCCAGAGATGAAAGCAAGAAACTGTAGGAATTCACCAGGAATTGATTTTTCCAGCACAAAAAGGAATCTTCCCGTGGCTGGCAGTGGTTGGGAGGTACCTTGGGGCTGTGTTCTCTGTTTGGGGAGTGTTTCAAAGGGATTGTTGCGTTAAATCCATGAATTTTGGGGGAAGTGAAAGAGATTTTAGCGAAGTTTATCCTGGCTTGAAGTGTGATGTGGAAATGCTGATTGAACCCTGGAGGAGGTGTGGAGGTGCCTCATTTTTGACTAATATTTCATATTTTTTAATTCTTTACCCAAAATGAGAATGAAGAAGGTTGAAGGCAAAGAGAGGGTGTAAGTCCAGAGGGACCACAAATTTAATAAAGGGACTGGAACACCTGCCCTACAAAGAGAGGCTGAAAAACTTGGGGCTGTTCAGCCTTGGGAGGAAAAAAAGATTGTGTGGAGATCTTGGAACAACCTTCCAGTATCTTGTTCACTTGACAGCAGTTTTCTTTTAAATAGCCAAGCTTAACTAGAAGGAAAAACAGAACTTGAGCATTGTGGTGTTTTTTGGGTTTATTTTTTTTTTTAATTCATTATCTGAACATTAACTAGCTAAGTATTTTCTAAAAGGCATTTGATTGTATCAAACCTAAGTGTCTCTTCATTAATAACTTAATGCACCTGCCCTTTCCAGAGAATTTAGTGAAGGTGCCTGCTACTAAATGCTGTTTGCATTAATGGGTTTTTTCCAAATGCAGAATGGCTAATGGGCAGATTCCCAGCTCTGCAGGCTGGAAGTTATTTGAATAATTTGTCCATATCACATTCCTGATTTCTCAGGCTAACATTTCTGAGGCTGCAGGTGTCTCCTTTGCCTGAGGTTTGTTGTTTACTGCTCGGTGTGTAATCCTGACATCCTGCTGCTTGTTTCTTTTCCGCCAAGCAACTGCTGTAGGGAGAGAGGGAAAAGGATCTGGATCTTGTCATTAACAAGGGCTGAGGAGTTGGAGTCAAACAAGAGTTGTAAAACCCTTTGTGTACCAAATCCTTGTACAGGAGGATAAAATTGCTGGTTCCTCAAGAATTGGCATCAGGTGAAGCTTTGCTCCCGTCCTGCTCACGGGTGGCCTTTGGAGTTCCAAGGCAGAGCACATTTTATGCATCTGAAACATCAGGGGCTGTTGGCAAGTGAGAAATCCTTCAGTCCTTTTTGCTCCTTTGTCCCTGAAAATTCCCAAAGCCTTTTGAATCCTGGGAAATATCTTGGCTTTCTTGTTCCTTGTCAGATTTGGAAGCACGAGTGGGAAAATAAATACAAAGGGTTAAGCAAATGGCTTTGCACAGTCTTTGTAAATATATTTTTAATAGAAATCAGGGTTTGTGGCATTTTAAAGAGGTGGTGGAATAAACCCTTGTCAGGTTTGATAAATAATGTTGGATGGATTGGAATCTTGGTCTCTGGAGAAGACTGAATGGAGAAGTGTTGAAATCTGCATTTTCACAAGGGCACATAGTGACAGGACAAGGGGGAATGGTCTTAAGCTGAAGGAGGGTGGGTTTAGATTCGATTTTAGGATGAAATTAGCTTTCAAACTTTTCCTGAAGAATTAGTGGACAAATAAGAAAAATCAGGGTGCTGTATCCCAGAGGCCACCAAAATGGCAAAACCTTCTTGTGCTGGGACTGTCCCTGCTCGGTCTGCCCAGATCCTGGCAGGAGCAATCTGGATTTTATCACTGCTGACCCTGTCTGGATTCCAGACTCCCACCAAAGGTTCTTCTTCTTTGCCCTCCACACTGGACAGGGGAGAAAAATTAAAATGAATAGAATTCCCATGGAATGTCAGCTCTGGAGCAGCTCCTGGAGTCTGCAGGGCTGTTCCTCTCCTATTCTCACTCCACTCTGCTCTGTCCAACTGCACAAGACTTTGTTTTCTCAAATCCTTTATCCCAGAGGCATCACCACCACTCCTGGTTGGTCCAGCCTGCTGGATCCATCCTGGAGCAGGCTGGAATTGGCTCTGCTGGACGTGGAGGAAGCTCCCAGAAACCACCCCTGGTACCAATCCCACCCACACAAAGCCAATTGAACCCTTCTGTGTCTGGGCTGTTGCGTTTGGTGCCTCTCAGAGCCCTGGGCAGCCTCAGCTGGGGATGCTCCATCCCCATTATCCCACTGCTTTTCCATTCCCATTATCCCAGGAGAGCACTGCCAATCAAGGATCCATCCCTTGGGCTGCTGAGGGGCCAGAGCAGCTGTTCTGGGGTTTGGGGTGTGTACATGAACCCTTTGTACATGAAACCCTCTCACACTTGGTTTTGTGCTCCTGGAGAAGCTGGGCAAGCCCTGGGATGCAGGTGTGACCTGCCTCAATGTACCTGCCCCAAAATCTTCCCACTTGGTCTGCTCTGGGATGAAGCTGACACTGATTTCAGCATCCTGAGGAACTGCTGGTATTAAAGGGGGTGGGAATGGCTATGCAATAATAATTTAATTTTTAACAGAATAATATTAACATATTAATATTTTAGCAGTCTTGCAGTCCCCAGGTTTAACTTTCTCTAATAATTCAATGGTCAGCTGTGTGTTTATAATGCCTCTAGTGTGAGCAGAGATGGTCATCAGAAATGTTATTTAACATTTGATATTAAACAGTCTGTCCTGATCCTCTCTCAAATAAATTACCTTTTCACTTTTTAAATGCTTCTTCCCCTAGAACAAATCCCTACTCCTGGTAGAACTGCATTTTATTTTTTTTTTGGTTGTTTCTTTTTTAAAAATAAACATCATAAAGCTCCCATTTGGGAGCTACCCAATTATATCTTACAATAATTCTATTGAGTGATCTATAGCTCCACTTTTATTCCCTATTAGTATTTGGCTGATCGATGGGCAGCCTAATTGATTGTTAAGGTCAAATGTCTTTATTGGCTGCTGCCTGAATCTTTCCTCATTATGACATAAACCATCCTCTGGTCTGTTGGAGTTCTTGTACTCATTTTTGTACACCAGAACCATAAATTTCATTCTGTAGATGCTGGTGACCAAGATAATTAATGTTCTATCAGTCAAGATAATCCAAATAAAACGGGGGTTTCCTTTTTCACCCAGCTTTGTGCTAGAGATCTGTTGGAAGCTTCATATTTCCCTCTGAATTTTAATTTTAATATATTTTTAGGCTGAAGTCTTGCTGGTAATTGACAAGTCTCCCCCCACTTTTCCCTGTGTTTCTGTGATCTCAGCGTTTCCTGAGCTCGGCACGATGGATATCGATTCCTGCTGCTTTTCCTAAGATGTTTCTAACTGGATTAATTGGCCCAAACTCCCATAAAATTGGCTTTATTCATTCATAAAACTCTTTTGTGAGGCTGCTTTAGGATGAGCAGAATTGCTGGGAGTCTGAACTACAACAGGAACGTGGAATAACGATTTTGGATAATCTTTGCAGATAAATCCAGCTCCTGGAGATGAGGTCACAGAGATGCTGCAGTGCCCAAAAATGAGTTTCCCTGTGCTTGACCTCCCCTAGCAGGACTTTTGTCACTGCTCCAAGGGTTGTGGCACCTTCTGGAATTCAGCAGCTCTGCTCTGCTGGGTGTTTTGGGGTGGGATCAGATCCTGGAGCTCTGATGGAGATGAATCTGAGCCAGGAGTGAGGGAATTCCCTGCAAATCCAGAGGTTCACCTCAGTGTAGGTGGGGCTTTATTCCAGGCAGGATTAGGGTGAAACTGGTTTTTGGTGGTTTTGGAGATGTCTTTCAGCCTTGTAGGACTGGAGGATCTCCAGCTTTTCTATTCATATCCTTGAAGAAGTTACTTCCCTGATTTTTTTCTTCTTAACCAGATTTTCATTGTTTCATCTGACAGAATCGAAGTGAAGGAAATGTTCTTTCCATATCTGCTTGATTAAACAAAATCAGGAGAATTTGGGGCAAAATCTTTGTCTAGGAACTTGAAATATGAACATTTGGGATGTTGTAAGAGCTTTGTTGTGTAAAATGCATCTGAAAATACTTGATTTGTTACACAGAGATAATTCTTTTGGTTCTATATGAATAAAAAGCAGCATTTTATGTCTTTACTGTTTATGCCTCTGTCTCATTCCCATGGTTTTACTTTACAAAGACATATTTCTGCAGAAAAATATTTAATGTATAGTCCATGTTGTTTAATTTTCAAAAGATTACATTAATTGAAAAGCTGTGTAATAAGAAAAAATTTTTAAAGGCTCACTGGTGTTGTGCTAAAATTTCAAAGATGGTTAAACCACAAGAAAGCAACTCCAACTGCTGTGAGGAAAAAAAGCAAATAAACTGTCAAGGGCACTGTATTATGCAATTGTTACTGTAATTTGGAATAAGTTGAGTTAACATTTCATTGAATTTTCTTTTAATTGCAGCTAATGATGAAGAGCTGAAGAAAAGAATAGCTGAGGAACTGGCAGTGGAACGAGCCAGGAGAGAGACTGAAGCTCAGAAGAGGAGGTTGGTTCATTAATAACAGTATTTCAAACAAATTTGCACTTAATGCTTTTGTTTTATTTCTCTGCTTACTGGAAATAGCTGAATTCTGTGCCCTGGGACAAACTGGCTGTGAGAGCTCTGGGGGCTGCAGCAGGTTTGGATATTAAATCCATGTTCAACAACAGATGAGCTGGAATTTCCTTGTAAGAGCTGCTCCAAACTGTTGCTCTAAATCCCTTTTGACCTCTTGAGCGTGGCTTTTTTGCTGCCTTTTAAGCTCCAGCTTTGCTGATTTCTCTGGAGCCCAAATAATCACTTTGTGCTGCAGAGACAGAGCAGGGCTGGGGTCCCTGTGGCCCTGGGGGCTGAGCAAAAGTACCTTGGAACAGCAGCAGAAATGGGAATTCTGGAGATTTCTGGGAATTCTGGAGATTTCAGGGAGCTGCAGGGTGTTTTGAGATACTTTGAATATGGAAAATATTGTAATAAACCAGTTCACACCAGTAAAACCCTTTTGATTCCTTTCTGTATATTGAAATATCCCTTTCTTAGGTGTTTTTTTTTCTCAGAGATTGCAGTGACTGTGAAAGCCTGGGCAGAGCCATTATTAGCAATTAAAAATTCCTCTTTAAATTTAGAAATTTTGATATCTGCTGAACTTCTGTGTTTATTTCTCCTTTCAGTGGTTGTTGTAAATAAATAACACAACACACTGAGTATAAATACAAATATTCCACATTGTCCTCTACTGAGAATGGGGAGAAAGGCTCATTATGATGGATTAAAAAAAATTAAGTTGTAATTAGTACTACTTCAACTGTCTGCATAGATCTCAGTTGTTTCCTACCCAGCATTCTGTTATTTAATTGAGTTAGGTTGATGGAGTATATAATTAGATAGGACTATATTAATGTCCCAGGGAAAAAAAAAAAAAAATCAGACTTTCCTCTTTTTTTTTTTGCATCAGCAATAAAGGAAATCAATAAGTTAGAGTGAAATCCCCTCCTCTCCTCAACTGGGCTTTGACAGGAAAACTTGGGTTATTTCTGAGCTTCTTGAGTGCTCAGGACTTCAGCTGAATGGGATTAAAATATGGAAATATTTGGTTTGAAACTTCAGCATTTTCTCATGTGACACTTTCAGTACCTTCCAGAATTCAGCTTGCATTGGTCTGTGAAAGGAAGGGACAGATTGGGTAAAATATCAAAATTAATTAATGATGATGATAAAGAAAGGAAAAATATCAAAACTTGTTAACAGCTTTACTTCTCTTCTGGTTTTGATTTATTTAATTAAGTTTTAGCCATAGCAAGGATTGTTTTATTATCATTTTTACACAGTATCTGCACTTACAAAAATCTGTTTTTAACAGAGCATAGAGGCTTTTTTATTTGTTTTGGATGACACAACTGTAAAAGATGCAGATCTTTTTCCATAAATAAAACTTAAGGTCTTTATGGGCTGAATTCTGGTGGAGGTTTGTGTTTTGAAAGGATTCAAGAAACTCACATTGTTCAAATAAATTATTTTGTCTTGCATGTGCAGAATGTTCCAGCTACTCAAAACATGGAATATAAACTGTAATAATTTAATATAAATACAAACACATTAATACAGTGTTGGAAAACAGAACAAAAACCTGAGTTCTACATTTAAGCTTGTTGACCTTTCACTTATGATTTATTAACAATTTTATTTCATAACCCATAGATTTTAGGACAAATCCTGTTAGGATGTGACATAAAAATTCAAATTTTTGCCTCCACATTCATCTTAAGGATTATTTTACCATGGATGATACATTTTACATGTTTATATTCTCACTTTTTTCTCTAAACCAGGGTTTTTTTCCCAATATTTAAATGAAGTAACATTTCAACATAAAAATATCTGAAACTTTTGAAAGTTTGTTGTCTGATTCCAAGTGCCTAATAGCTGATTTTGGTGCTGCTCCCTGAGCAGTGTATTACCACATTTGGGTTTGATTGCAAAATGTCTTTTACTCATTTCAGACTGTGAAGAGAAGAAATCTTAATTTGAACTCATAGATAAATTATTTATTCACACATCCATGCACAATACAGATGGGCTGCTTTATGGAAAGTTAAAATCTCTGCTTATTTTGAGGATTAGAGCTGAAGAATGACTCTTAAATTGTATTTTAATGCCATCAACACTCTAACAATATATGAATTACAGCTTCTATTTGGAGTAATTAATAAAGTAATGATTTAGACTCGCCTTAGAATATATTTCCAAAATTCTGCACTGATTCCACTTTACTCCTCCTTTTACTCAGCCCAGCTGTTGTTCCTCACTTTGGTTTTTGAACATTTTGAAATGTTTCATCTGAAAAGCGTTTTCATTTCAGGAAGTTAATTTAGAAAATTGATTATCACTGATTTACCCCAGAATCTGCAGTGTCTGCAATAGTAACTTTGTGCAGTTAATGTGTTGGAGCTGCAGTCTTAGGGTGATGCTCAAGGGAACATAAAAATGAGAGGATGGACACACAAACTTGAGCTTGACAGTGGTGACAAGCAATAAATGATAATTAAGAGACGAATTCTGGATAATAAATAAGATAAATCCACACTACTCAGTGGATCAGTGGGTGATAATTCAAATTTTGCCTTTTCTCTGCTTATTCTGGACAAGCTCAGCAAATGTTTAGCATTCTTTTCTAATTTCCCAAGAAAATGAGAAAATTTTTGATGTTATGGCTTTGATAACAGGCATTGGGGAAATAATAAATTTTCCTTCTCCCATCAGAGAAACAGAGTGGAATTTATCCACTCCATCCATTAAATTTGTCCTTGGACACAAAACTCTTCATTTGTTTGGCTCCATGATACTGATGGGGCTCAGTAAATCTGTCTTTCAAGTTTGCTTTATGAAAAGTGCAGGCAAAGTAAAAAGTATTTTGAGACAGCAAAAAGAACAACTTCTATCATCAGCATAATGATAAAATTTTAGCTACTGCCAACCTCATCAGAGTGCTGGATTCCTCCACTAAAATATACAAACCACTGCTTCAGAGGCAAGTGATGGATGTGATTTCCCATGGAAATTGAATGTTCCTGAATGATGACTTGCCTTTTTTTACCCCCTGAAAATCAGAGAAATTTCAGTCTTTTTATTTTGCTAATCATTTAGCTCAGGCTAATTATATTTGGGCGGGGTTCAGTTTCTTGCTTGGCAAGTGTTTCCCGGCTTCCACTTTTTAAATATGATTTGGCAGGGGGCAAATATTAATTATATGTAGAGTGAGGTGTTTTTGCAAACTGCTGTGCATGGCAGTGCCTTCAATAGTGCAGGAAGTGTATTTTGTACAAGTGTTCAGTATATTCATCCCTGGAATTGTGTTGGTGTGCCAGAAATCTGTCCCTGTGCAGTTTGCTCGTGACTGTCCTGTGATGTGCTGTGATCCCAGGATTTGTTTCTTAGAGGAAAACTCCTCCTGTCAGGAGGAATTTTAAGGGAGGAGAAGGCTCAAAAATAGACTTTGGTTTGCTTTGGTGGCTCTTCAGTAATTCTGAATAATTCTGCTCTAGAGGTGTTTAAGGTGTGACAGAGGAGGAGAGGAGAAGGCTCCAGGGAGAGCTTCCAGCACATTCCAGGGCCTGCAGGGGCTCCAGGAGAGCTGGAGAGGGACTGGGGACAAGGCCTGGAGGGACAGGACACAGGGAATGGCTTCCACTGCCAGAGGACAGGGATGGATGGGATCTGGGGAAGGAATTCCTGGCTGGGCTGGAATTCCCAGAGCAGCCCCTGGATCCCTGGAATGTCCAAGGCCAGGCTGGACAAGGCTGGGAACAGCCTGGGACAGTGGGAATTGTCCCTGCAGGGGTGGCACTGGATGGGCTTTAAGCTCCTTCCCACCCAAACCATTGCAGGATTCTCTGGTGGATTTGATAACTGAGTTTTTTCTGTGTCTCTGCCATCTCATCACCTGTGACCAGGTGATCAAACTTGGGTAACCTTTCTCTTGAAAATCTTTCTAAACTGCAAATCAGCTTTGACTCCACCCTGGGTGTGAGAGAGTTACTCTGTGGTGGGTTATTAAAATTGTAATCATTAATTTTTTTCTGTTTGTTTAGACATTTTTATTTGTTTTGTTGTTGTGCTTCAAGGACTGTCTGGAGATAACTGCTCATCACTCTGGGGTTTCATTGATGCTCTGAGCACTTCCCCACAACCTTTTTTTTTGTCATGTCTGAGCAGTACGTTGCATAAATGATGAGCTCTTAGTAAACCTGGAGTAAAGAGCTGGTGCAGAACAAATTCACCAGTGAAATGTAAAGTGAGAGAAGAATGAAGAAGAGTATTGGACAAGAAGCCTTTGGGAAACTGCAAACCAAAATTGTTATATTAAAATCAATACTGGGGCTTGACCTTTCTCTGCTGGTGGATACTTTAAAACTTCCTATTGATTTCTGTTGTAATGACATGTTTATTCCAGTTTCCTGGCACAGGTGTGGAGAACAAGGGGGAAAACAAAATAATGGATTTCTTTACAATATTCATTTTATATTTCAGTGAGGTAGGTTATGAAGAGCATCTTAATGTATCTACAGTTCATATGGGGAGCGAATTAATAGTGGTGAAAACTTCTTCAAAGCATTCTTTTCTTCCTAAATGGTTATTTTTTTTCCCAAGTAATCAGCTGTGTTGAATTGGGATCCCTGCTTTTTGTCCTCAGGGGGAACAAAAGGCTCCTTTTTAGGAAATAGTTGTTATTTTGTCTTCTGCCACAGGGACCTTTTTGGATTAAGTAGGAAAGGAGTTTGGAAAACTGCTGCTGACAGAGGAAAAGCTGGGAATACTCTGAAGCAGTAAAAGTGATTATAATTCTTTTGACTTGGGATAGCTCAAAAATAAGAGTTTAGTATCTCCTGGCAAGAGAAACTGCAGTAGCTTGGTAAAACCAGAGATCCCAATTGATAATCACATGAGGATGGGAAGGTGATTTTATAGGGGCAGCTGATTTAATAAAAATTTAAAATAAACCCTTTTTCCTTGAAGTGCCAAAGGGCCCCTTCAGCCTCAGGGCTGTGGAGACAGCAATGGATTTTGGCCTCACTTCCCACCTTGAGTTATTCCTATTTTTCCTTCCCAGCCATTCCATCTCTCCAACATTTTTTCCCCTCTCTCAGCAGACATTTCCCTTGTCTGATCTCACTCTCAGCAGAAGATTTAGCAGTGGATTTACTCCTCAGCAGCCATAATATTCCTGAGGTGTGTAGGATTACGGGATAATTCTGCTGTGTCTCAGGAAAAGAGGGAACGAGGAGGGTCAGGCTGGGGCAGGGCTGTCCCTCTGCAGGTGAGGGGAGAAGCCAGGATTAAGTGGGCAGGAATTTGGGATTTAAACAGAGGTTGAGCTCTGAAATAAGTACAGTGAGCAGGTGAGCTGTTGTAGCTGGTGCCTTTTTAGGCAGCCAGCTCTTCAAACCAGGGAAGTTTAGTGTGATTTTTACCTGCAAAATGCCAAGGAAGCATAAAAAATGTTTATAAAGTTGGGAAGTATCAAACTGCCTTAGTAGCCTGTTCAAGTTTTATTGTTTTCAGTGAAAAAAGGTATTGTTTTCAGGAGAAAAAAGGTGTTTGGCAATGGCAGAGTTAGCCTCCAAGATTTCCTGCTCTGATTCTCCATTAATACCATTATGTCTGGCTCTCAGGATATGGGGAGATGAATCTTGGAGATGGGAGGTAGAAATTGGAGAAAGCAGAGCTATAATTCACTCCTGCCTTTATAAACCCCAATTTTCAAGGGATTATTTTTCACTTGGATTTTAAAACCTGCCATCTCAGCTGACAACTTGGATACTGAACTTCATCTTGATCAGTTTATTTCGAGGAGAGCTGGGAAAATGACTTGGAGCCAGTGAGAGAGCATCCACAAAAATAATCCTGCTTCATAGTTTTAGATTCAGGTAGGAAAGAGAAAAACTGGGCACCCCCTGGCAATTTTAAACAAACCTTTGCTTTCAAACTGCTGAGCTCTTTCATTTTGAAAAGCAGCAAATGAGCAGCAGAGAAACACTTAAAATAATAATAATAATAATAATAATGATACTAATAAAAATTTTTCCAACTGTCTCTTAATTTTAACAGATAATTAATGTTGTCATAATTCCAGGACTGCTTTTGCAGATCCCAAGGGGAAGGATATTAAGTTGGAAAGTAATTTCAAGTGGAGTTACATGGCTAGCTAAACACACACAAATTATGTAAAACAGTTTTACAATTTTGACTCGGGCTGTCCACGTGCCTCTGGCATAAAGGTGGGAATTTGCTCATCCATTTTGTCTCTATATAATGCTGATCTAAATGCACATATTTTAAAAGCAGTGGCTTTATGGAGTGTAATTAAAAATCCCCTCAAACAACCTGCCCCCCTTTCTACTCACCCCTCCTCCTTCTGACAACAAACACCACCTCAAAAACACCCCCACAACTCAGGAATCTCCAGGAAAACTCAACCACTGACAAGAGTCACTGTCCTTGTTGCTCTCAGTGTTCACAAGCTGTCCACGCTGTTGATAAATTGAATTAATTGGAGTAAGTTGGGTAGATAACTGAATTTTGAAATGAGCGTCTTGGATCTTCTGATCAAGGACTGGCACATAAAATCACGTGGCCATTAGCAGGGATTTTTCCATTGACAGATGTTAGGCTGGGGTTGGGAGGCAGCTGGGAAAGGGAAAGGGATAATGAGGGTGTTGTGCTGGATGGTGTGGCTTGGACTGTTTGTGTGATGTGACAGGTCTGGTGTTTGAAATAGGGGTAACTGAGGCAGTGATGGTTACGTGGGACAAGGTGGAAAATGCTCTTAAAGTTGTATTTTCAGTGTTTTCTTGGGTTTGAGAACAGACATCGTGGAATCACAGAATCATGGGGTGGTTTGGCTTGGGAGGGACCTTCAAGAGCATCTCATTCCACAGGGGCAGGGACACCTTCCACTGTCCCAGGCTGCTCCAAGCCCCAGTGTCCAACCTGACCTTGGACACTTCAGGGATCCAGGGGAGCTACAGCTTCTCTTGGTACCCTGTGCCAGGGCCTGCCCTCCCTCCCAGCCAGGAATTCCTTCTCCAGATCCCATCCATCCCTGCCCTCTGGCAGTGGGAGCCATTCCCTGTGTCCTGTCCCTCCAGGCCTTGTCCCCAGTCCCTCTCCAGCTCTCCTGGAGCTCCTTTAGGCCCTGGAATGTTCTGGAAGCTCCCCCTGGATCCTTCTCCTCTCCAGGAGAACATTCCCAGCTCTCCCAGCCTGGCTCCAGAGCAGAGGGACTCCAGCCCTGTAGCATTTCTGTGGATTCCTCTGGAATCTCCCCAGCAGCTCCTCGTTCTGCCATTGAAGGTCCCAGAGCTGGACACAGAACTCCAGGTAGGAGTTCAGCCTAAAGAAAGATCAGAATCCCCTGATCCCTTGCCCTCCTTGTCCCTATCAAACATGTCCCAGACTGCTGTGGGAGCTGTGTGACAGTGTGGGATGGAGGAAAGACGAGGAAGGAGTTATTGGGATGGGAAAAGGTCACTGGCAGCTCAGGGATCAGTGCTGGAATCACTTCACAGTCCTCAGTACCGTGTAGAACGAATCAAGGGCTAATTTATATGCATGTATGGCAAATGTTAAGGGGGAGCAGTCACCCTGAGGAAGAAGTGGATATGGAATAAAGCAATGGAGTTCTCATTAAATATAATAATGTGGAGTTCAAGCATAATTGCTCAGAAGTGAGATCCCTTCCCTCTTCTGCCTGCGCCGGAGTCACGAGAGCTCTTGGTCTGCTGTGATGGATTTGTCAGGGAGTTTTAATGGTGCTGGTTCTGGTGGGTAAAGTGGGGCCAGTTTGGGTCTCTGCCATCACATTTGTCTGGCTTTGCACTAAGGCCTCATGAAATGATGATAAATCTGGGTTTGATGAGCTGCATGATCCTTTTTGAGTTCATATTCCCATGATTTTAAAGATTCAGCATTTCGGGTTTGGAATCTTGAAATTACGGAATCTTTTAGGTTGGAAATTCCTTAATGATTGAGTTCAGTCATTAATCCAGCACTGCCAAGCCACCACTAAACCATGTTCAACATCTTTAAGTTGTTTAAATCCATCCAGGGATGGGGACTCCAGCATTCTCTGGGCAGCTGTGCCAGGGCTGGATAATCCTTTCCATGAAGAAATTTTCCCAGTATCCAAGCTAAACCCCCCCCTGGCACAGCTTGACGCTGTTCCCTCTCCTCCTGTTCCCTGGGATTAGATCCCAAATCCCCCCCTGGCTGCCCCTTCCTGTCCTGGAGTTCTGGAGACCCAGAAGATCCCCCCTGAGCCTTCTTTTCTCCAGGCTGACCAACAGGAGCACCAAAAATTCGAAGGCAAAATGTCCTTTTGACACCATGGCTTTCAGGTGCAGAAAAACGGTATTTTCTGTTAATATTTGTGTGATCTGAAAGGTTTAAATGTGAAATTTTAGAACAGTTGTTAGCAATGTGGTTCCTACTAAAACAACTCCTACCACTTGCACTGTGCAAAGTCTTATGTGAGTGGAGAATAATGTTTTACTCCTACCACTTGCACTGTGCAAAGTCTTATGTGAGTGGAGAATAATGTTTTTAATGAGTGAACAGTGGTAGGAACTTCAGTTTTGAGGAACTTTCTTGTGTTTTCTGAGACTTGACCTTTCAGATAATTTGTTTCCCTGTTTCTGTCCTTAGTGATGCGTTTATAAAATCAGATGAACTTGAGGTAATTTCCCCGACTTTGCAGACAGGTGAAATGGAGTTGGAGAAATCTCCATTTCACACCTCTCAGACCTCAGCTCAGCCTGGAGATGTTTTCCTGACGTCTCTCACATCCTTTCAAATCCCTCATCAGCTCCGGTGATTTCCAACCCTGCCTTTCCGTGGCACATCCTGAGTTCTGCTCATGAAATATTGAAACTCAGCACTCACAAACATTATTCACTCATTAATATTGCAACTTGGCCTAAACACATTGCTCAAAACATTTTGTGATCTTCTGCGAGGCTGTCAGGAGGAATTAAGGAGCTTGTTGGGGGTCCAAGAAAGCAGAAAACCTCATGAATCCTCCTCATGTTGTATCTTATCTGCAGCTGGAGTAAGTTTTTGGGTTCCATGTTGAATGATACCTCATTAAATTTTTCCCTGATTCATCGAGGACTGGATGATTTTCCTGACAGTGGACTTTGGAACAGGGAATATTTTGATTTTTGCTTGGCTGGAAATAATGGAAAATGACACGGTTCATGCTTTAGGCTTGAGTGAGTTTATCGTGGAAAGGCACAGATCCATCAGATTGTGTAGCTTGGAGACTGTAATAAAGATAAAACAACTGGCAGTGATAAAGTAATCACTGCCCCGAAAAAATGGCAAAAAGGAAATACTTAGGCTTTGATAGTGTAATAAATTTCCAATATTTGAAAATAAAGGCTGGAAATGACAAATCACTGTATTTCTCTAAGAGTATTGTTTGCCAGTTTTGGATTTCTGTGGGTTCTTGATTAATGTAGAATAAACTGTGAAGTGGCCATCAAAGCACAAAACTAATATTTTTCAGCTTTTCTCAGTATGTTGCTGTTGTCTCTGAATTAAAAGGTGCTTTTTTCTTAATTAACATCTGCAGGTGTTTTTCAAGAACAACAGAAATGGATATTTTGAAATAAACAAAAGGGGGAGTTCTTGTGGATTTAGAATTAAATTACTCATCTTGTTATTGTGGCTAACAGGGGTCATGCTGGGCATGAGGAGAGTCCTGGGCCATAAATCCACATGGCAAAATTAACAATTTGATTTTCTTGAACTTAATTAAAAACTAGATTTGAAAAGAATGGAAACTACTTGGAGTGCAATAAAGTTTTGGCAATCTTTTTTTTTAGAGTGTATTTTTGTATTTCTTGTGATACAGAAAACTCCTTGGCCCTCAGAGATGCTTTCTTGTGTGGGTCTTAAATTTCTATTTCTGTGTTTCAAATTCTAATTTCTAATTGGAAAGTGGAACTAGTTCTATATTTGCCTTCTTTTATTTTGTTTGACTTGGTATGATGGTTGTCAGTTATTAATTTTAAGTCATTACTTAATTGAGAAATCATTTTTCCTCATTTTTGTTTGTGTTATGATGTTGTTATTATTTGATTTTTAGAGATGTGGGTTAAACATTTCAGTCTATTTTAGATAATGCTCTGAAATATTTGTTAAATTTACAGGTAAATTCTCTTTTGCTTCATCTTACATGTAGGACATTCATAGTTCAAAAGTTGTATAATAATAAATGCCACTAAAATTCCACATTCCCTGCTCTTCCAGAAAGAAAAGAGAGTAATAAAAAGATGGAATGAAGAAACAGAAATATTATTTTGGTGAAGTATTTTCCCTTTGGTCTGAAGCTCTGCTGGAGAGAAGGTTGGAATGGGTGGTTTGATCACATTTGATTTCTGTTCCTATGCCCACATCTCAAAAAATTGAACAAAAAAAGGCTATTTATTTATTTATAAACAAACAAACAAATATTTTTATATTTATGTATTTTTTTTATATCTGGGAGTGTCTTCCAGAACTCTTTTTGCTTCTTGTTGTGCGATTGCTCCTCGAGGTGACGTGGTGGCTTTTTGTGTTCAGTGTGAGCCAAATCTGATTTAGAGGTGGAATGTACTGCAGACATTATTTTGATTAAAGTGTCTTCAGGACTAAAACAGTCAAAAATTTGTCTTACAGTGGAGCCTAAATACGACAATGTGATAACAAAAATTGTAAAATTCTTGTTATGCCCCTCTGACAGGAATAAATCTTCTGAGATCCCTAAATCCTGGGTGATTGGTTTATCAGGATTTACCCATCCTCTTACAAAAAAACATGGATACATAAATTTTCTTCATAGCATTAAGTTAAAAGTGTTGAAGTTCTCAACGCCAGTGCTGGGGAAAGGCAGGAATTGTTGCTTTTTTTGTGTTGGTTGTGTGCTATAAAGCAGTTGAGAAATGAAATATTGTCAAGTGTTAACACCGACTTTAACTGGAGCTGCTTCTTAATGCTTTATGTGTGTTTTCCAATAGCACCATGAGAAGTGATTGCCTTGCATGCCACACTTCATTAAATCAGCCACTCCACACTTCTTAAAGCAGTATTTCATAATTATTTAGAAGGATTTTATTCAAAAAAATATCAATTGTGTGGGGAAAATGTATAGCCAGCAGCCTTTTCTGCTGCTTCAGCAGCTTTTTTAACATCCTTTCTGTATAAATGATCAGTGTAACACTCTCTGTTGTCTGGAGTTCTGTGTTCAAGCACAAGAACCTTTATCTTGAGCCTTTATCTCTGCTGTAATTAAAAATGTCACTTGAAAAATTCCCGTGGAATTCCTGAGGTAGTGACAAGTTGTGCTGTGTAACTCCTGACAAATTGCAGAGGTGCCTCTATTTTACTATTATATATATATATATATATATTTATTCTTTTTACTTTTGCCTAGATAATCATCTAATTTATTACTGTAGATCCAGCTGATGTTTGCCTTTATTCAGTACATGCTGAATACCAGGAAAATGAATTTGTAATGCCAAGGAAAAAAAACCTTCTGGAGGTTGGTGCAGGCGAATGTTTGCGATCAGCGGGATCGGCCGCGTGTTTGTTTCATTAAGCTCCTACAAGCCACCCAATTACGGAACTCAAATAAATGAAAATGACTTCAAAATCCTGCTTATTTTGTTAAAAACTCTGCTGAATTTCAATCAGTTGAGGTGGCTGTTTAGGAATTTTGTTTTGTGAGTGAAAATTGCCCTAAATGAAAGTTGGGTGGATGCTTGAGGAATTGAACTCGTCGTGTTGTGTGATCCCGCTGACACAAATGAGGGTGAGAGTTGGTAAAAAAAGAACTGAAATTTTTGCTTGAAGGTCCTGCCAGGACCAGTCTTGGATAGGAAAAAAAGTTCCTTTTTGGCCTGTCATATCCTTCTGATAGCTTGGTAATGAAATAATGTCATTTTCTTTTATGGTAGAATACCCTGCAAGGAAAGGGAAGGGAAGGGAGGAGAAAAGCAAACATTAAAATGGGTTTTCCTTGACTGAGGTGACCTGAGTGTCTTGATCTAGATTTAAATGTGAGATTAGGAAAAAGATCAAATTTGATGTAAAGAAGAATTAAATGTAAATATCTGAGCGTTGTGGGGGTTGTTTTGTTTTGTTTTTTCGGGAGGTTTTTTGTTTGTGAGGTTTTTTTTTTTTGTTTTTTAATTTTTCAGAGTTTATACTGTGGGAACTTTTGGCTGGATTTTTCAACTATTTTATGTGTAAAGTATATTTCATATCTTTTAATTACTCTGCTATGTACAGCAGCATAAAGAAGAGACATTTTTAAAGGAAAATCACTTGCAGGAGGTCAAATCCAAGAAGGATGAGGAAGGATCTTCCTTCAGTCTTGGAAGCATTAAATGCTCTCTCTCTGTTGCTCACCAGAAAAAGGTGCTGAGACTACTATTTTGACACTTTTTTTCTTTTTAGACAAAACATGATTTCTCCAATCCAAAAGACAACCAGCATGTTTTGACTGTGCTGTATGAAGGATTGTTATGATTGTATGAAGGATTTGTTATATCAATCCTGCTGGAGTAATTTGGGGGACCTTGGGAAATCACTTAATGGAATTTGGTCCATGTCTGCATAATCTGACTTTTTTTTTTTTTTTCCTTTTTTTTCCTGGAGTAATTGAAGATGCAGCTTAATAAACTTTTATAAAGATTCCCAGTTGGTTGCTGCATTTCAGAGGGTTTGGAGCACTGAAGTAATACATCTTGTAATTGTCTTTTTTCCTCCCTACCTCACTTAAATGTATTCCCCGGGGAAGAATCTAATGTACTCTAATGCTGGTACCTTTTACAAAGTGACCCGACTCATTAGGATTTGTTCTCCAGAGCTCCCTTGACAACAGATAAATGCACTGTGAATATTGAAGCTTCCTCTCCATCACTTTCAAAAAAAAAAATAAAAAAAATCTATTTGAAACCCAGTGTTTCACAGCTCCATTACTGCTCGGAGTTCCGTGCTCGGTGTCACAACACACCAGGTTTATTCACCGAGCGATTTCCGAGTTGTTTCCATGAAAATGAGACACGGTGGGCTTCTCTCAAGTACTCCATTGAAGGTTTCAAATCTATTTATGGCTTGTGACATGTAAATATTGAGAAATTTCTGGGCCTGAAGTTGTCCTTTATTAACTCCATTGCAATAAGTTCAATAATTATTTTCTCTCCTCCTCTCAAATCGCTGGCAAAGGTCGATGGTGGAGCTTGGGAAATGGATGAAGTCCTTGGGTTTATGGTGTGTTTAGAGGGAGGAAAACACTTTCCCAGTGCAGGAAAGCTTTTAGGTGGAAATTGGGTGCCTGCTGGCTGCTGGGAAAAGGATTTTCCTGGAGAAATGGTTCCATAAAACCAGACAAAAACCAAGCCAACCAACAGAGTTCTTTTCATCTTACTTAAAAATACATTTCATTGAATCAGTTGTAATTTAGGATTTAATGAACAGTGATGTCAAAACTTGTAACTTTAGCATATTCAGATTTTGATACTTCATTCTGAAATAAACTTCTGGATTCTTTTAGTGAATATTTGTGTTCAAGTGTTTTAAGAAGCCAAGAATAAAAAGCATTTCTGTGACAGCTTTTGAAGCTCTACTGCGAAGCTACATTTGGAAAGTAAATTCTGAAATTTCTCTCAGCCTAAAAATCTCCCTGCACCTCCTGTAGGTTGAAACAAGAACAAATGTACATTCGGGATGAGTTTGGCAAACTCCTGGAACGGGAGAGGATCTCCTCAAACGAGCACCTGACCCGAGCCATCCTTCGCGAGAGAGCGGCCACGGAGGAGGAGCGGCAGAAGGCTCAGCGCTTTGTGAGTCCTCAGGCTTTTACAGAAATCACAGAATTTCCATGCAGCTCTCTCCTCAGGCTTGTTGGTAAAAGAGGAGAGAGCAGATCTCGTTATTTCGGGTTTTTTCCAGTGTGTCATTTTATTGTGGTCAAATATCCCTCTTTTAAGGAGTTTTGCTGCTTGTTTCCAACTTTGGAAACAGCTCGGTGAAAAATTCTGTTTAAAAGGATCATCTCTCATTACAGCTGATGTATCAAACCTTCCTGAGAAGGAAAGTGGAACATAGGGTTGGCTGTTTTCCTCAGAAAACTGACATTATACAGTTGAGTCCATTTCAAATGTCTGACAGATTTATAACTTCCTTTATAGAGTGTTTGCTTGCTGTAGTGAGTCTCTATTGACTCTTCTTTCTAGCAATAATCATTATTGTCTGAGGTGGAAATATGCCTTAAAATATACTTGAGTATATTTTAAGGAAATTTAAAGTATATTTTAAGGAAATAGGTATTTTCAAGGCAAAAAGTTTAAAATACTTAATGTGAGCATTGCTATGAAAATAAATGGGAATTACTTATGGCAGCAGCAACATAAATATTTGTTGGGCCCTCTAAATCTGAAGTAAAATCCAAAGTTTTTAAGGTTTATGGGTTGGTATTTTAGTAATCAATCACTTCAATATGCAATAGCTTCATCTGTGCTGTGGGAGTTCAAACCTGATGTTCATGTTATTTTTCCAAATCCCAATTTAAAAGCAAACTGATTCCACCTCAGTGTTGGTATCTTTTCCTGCCATTTCTGGATGCTTTTTCACCTCTGTGGTGATGTTATTGTTGAAGAATAATTTCAGTGTTATAACAAATGTTTCATATTAAGTAATTTTAAAACATGGGAACAAAGGAGAATGGAAAAGAATTTTGACCAAGGTACAGCCTTAGTTATATGCCTTAAATCCTTAAATTCTTAATATTGTGTGGGAGAGATAAGGGTTTTGTGGCCTGGAGCTAATGAGGATGTGAAGATCTATAATGGAGATTATTATTTGCATAATTACTGGGGGTTTGAATCTTTCTCTCCCTGTTGTGGTGATTTTGGGAAGCACAACCTGGACTTCTCCTCAGCCAAATGCTTGAGAAATTCTTTATTATGGATATGAAACTGCTTTATTTCGTTAGTTTGCTGGTTAATTTTCACTTGCTTCGGAATATCAGAGTTAGCAGTTGTGTCATCTTGGTTTTGATCAATTTTCCTGGTTCCATCTGTGAAATCTGGAAATATCTGGTGGTTCTTGGGTGCAGGTTTGTTGTCACCACTGCAGATTTGTCATTTCCACTGCAGCTTGTCCATTCTTTGAAGTGTGTACTCTTAAGATTACAAAATAGCAAGAAGGTTTTGTCTGTTTGTTTCCTTAAATATGAAAATATTGAGTAATTCTCACCTTCCTATAAGTCAGCTCCTTTATTTTCCTGTAATTGGTCATATTTTATTTCTTTGGCTTCTTTGCTTCCCCTACCTGTGCATTTATTTCCTGTATCAAAGCTGAATTCAGAATCAGAAATGTATTTCTCTGTATCCTTTGTCAGGTACTGTGAGGAATTCTGTGTTCTAGTAAACTGCTACAGCAGGTTTGTGTTTTATGGAGCCCAGATTTGATTTGTCAGACTCTTCTTGGAGAAAAACAAATGTTCCTGAAGTGTCAGTAGCAAAATAAATTCCTTTGCTGCTGCTAAATTGTTCAAATAGTGCAAAGGAAAAGAAATTATGGTGAGAAAAGAAGAATTTGAGTTTTCCTTTGTAAAGGGTGCTAATTCTGGTTTTAATAAATAGATGTAAAATGAAGTCATATTTCCCATTTTTTGAGAATTTTAATACCAGCAGCTGCTTCAAATCTCAGAAGGAAGAAATTTGTAGTGTTAACATCCCAAAAGTTAGAATTAGCTCTTTATACAAATGAGGGGGGAAAAAAAGGATGAAATGATGTGTTAATAGCTGAAGTCCCAGTGCTGTGTCCCAGGAAATGTCCTCAGTTCAGGGGGGCTGGTGGGATGTCAGCTCCTGCAAAAACAGATTTTGGGGCGATTCAAAGGTTTGCAAAGCAGTAATTCTGACATTTGTGCCAGCAAAAGTAGAAATTATTGTTCAGAGTGGAATTTCCAGACCCTGATCCAAGCCCTGGAAATCCCTTGTGGCGTCAGTGTGAGGATTTAATCAACTCTCGGTGCTTAACTCAGCAGAAATTAAGGCAGCTGTCGATTCCTTTAGCAATCCTTTAAATTCCACTGCCTGGGAGTGTTTTGGGCACAGCCTGGCTGTCCTTATCCCACAGATTTGGGGTTGTGTCTTGGAAAAGTGATGTTCTCTGGGTGCTGGGGAGGTCTTGGAGCTCCTCTGGCTTCTCCCTCACCTCTGGCTGTGGGATATTTGATCGTGGAACGAGCTGAACCTGGGAAGAATGAGGGTGGGGAGTTTTCCCAGAGAAGCTGTGGCTGCTCCATCCCTGAAGTGTCCAAGGATGGGGCTTGGAGCAGCCTGGGATAGCAGCAGCTGTGCCTGCCCGTGGCAGAGGGTGGAATGAGATGATTTTCCAAACCAAACCCAAAACCATTCTGTAATTCCAAGATTATCCATTTTTTCCCCTCTGCTTTTCCCCCCTCTTTTCAGGGCTGTTTCCTCAGCTGTTTCAGGGCTCCCAGTACATCAAGGGTGGGTGAAGAATTCTTTTATTTTCCTCTTTGTGATTCTCCTTTCCTGTCATGTCAGCACAGACATGAACTGAGGAAAACACTTTACACACTGAAGCCCTTTCCAAATGCAGCCAATCTGATTTCTACCAACTCCAAAACCATCTCCATCGAGGAAACTGCAGCTTGTGCTTGGAGGACAATTGTCAGGGGGGCAGAATGAGAACTGCTGGAGCTGGCCTTGCCACAAAAGGAGGTGGTTTTGTGCCTTTAGCTTTCCTCACTTTGGAGATGTGACATTTGCAAAGCATCTCTGTGATTTCACCAAAGGACAAAGTGTATCACGTGCTCAAAGTCAAGAATTGCAGCTGGTTAAAAATACTTCTTTTTTTCCACACACTCTTAGTGTGGATATGATTTATTTCCTGCCCATCCCTCTTGAAAAAGGGTTTCAGAATAAATAAAATCTTTTATTTCAGCCCAGCCATAAGGAATTTTGATGGTGATGTGGTTCTCTGCAGCAAAGGGTGAGGCTGTAGGTCCTTATGATGGCTCCAAGAATACTTTTGTTATATTTTATCACTTAGACCTCTTCTCTGCCATATTTATTATTGGAGATTTTTGCTGCAAATCTAAAAATTGGGCCTAGTTGAGTTGGGCTTTCCATGTGATGGCTTTGCCATAAATAGTTTATTGATATTCCATCACTTGAGTCATTCTGAAAGTCAGGGTGAGACGAGGAGAATAGGGGGTAGAAAATCAATATTATCCAAAGTGCAGAGGACCTGTTGTATTTCCATCTCCTGATAATGACCTGGAGTTTACTGTGAACACATTTGCTCCTCTGTCTGGACTGAAACGAGTTGTCATTAGGAGCCTGTATGTTAGAAAATGGTTTTATTGAGCTGCCAATGACATTAAAGTCTCATTTCCCTTTGAAGAGGCACAGAAATATTGTTCTGTTCATGTGCTGTAACCAGAACATTAAAATTTGATTATTGCTATCATTAGAAGTCTGTATCCATACTAATGCAATTATATCTATTTGCCCATGTGTTGTTCCAGGCTTTCATTGAAGCACCTGTTTGAGAATGAAATCTGTTGGTGCTGAGGAATCTCATTGTTTTGTAAATTATTTTCTGCACAAGAAGTTCTATCAAAAAATTCCTCGCTCAAAAAGAAAAAAAATCAATGTGGTAGAAGTATCTTTATATTAAAAAGCACTTTTTTTTTGCACTTTAGGTCACTGTGATAATCAGATTATTGGATATTTTTTTCCCAAGCAAAATCCTATTTGAGACGTGAAGTTCTTTTACTTCTCTGAGCCCTGAAATCAATAGACAAAACACATTCCTGGCCATATCAGAGCTGAAGTGTGTTGAGTTATGTGAGAAGGAAATCTGACCTGTTGTCATAATTGAATACAGGTTATTAAAATGCAATCTTTCACTCCTCTCTGCCTGAACTGGTTTGGTGTTTTCCCCATTACCCTGGGGTGACTGGTCCCAGTCTGTGTTGGGCAGTGACCTCCCCTTTGGGGCTGCATTTATTTTTCCTGTTGTCAATTCATTAATTTTGTCATGAGGACATTTCCTATTTTCCATAAACAGATTAAATCCTGACCCTTCCTGCTCTTTTCCAACCAGGCCTGGACAAACCGTATTTTAAGGATGACTTCACCAGGAGATACCAGGGGGAAGAATTAAATGAGTTAAGGCATTAGTTCTCAGGAGAAAAGTCTGTTTACAAACCTGCAGTATTTATTACATACCTCATTTAGCTCATTCATCATTTTAATAGAAAAATGAATCTTTTTAGATGATTCTGAAGTAATTTGAGGTAAACTACACAGCCTGAGGCAAAACAGGATTGCTTGGTGCAGGGAGGGCTTTTGGAGAAGTAAGAACGAGCAGAGACTGTAATTCACAATTTATGGCAGTAAAATACTAAAGTCTGATAGTTGAACATGAGATTTAAGGTTTGGGAAGCAAATGGTACAAAATTAAATCTACTGACAGTTACTTTGTCTCTTGTTCCTCAGTTTTATAATTTAGAAAGTAGAAATTTTTCATGAAACCTCGTTGAACGTGGAGATCTGGGGAGTTTCACTCATAAAATCTTATTTAGTCCCATGCACATGGTTATCTTTGTGATGTTTTTATGGCTGAGAAGTAGCAGCTTCGTTGCAGCAAAAGCTCTTTTTGCTGTGGGCAAAAGGAACCTGGGTTTGGTTGTTCCTGACACAGAAGACAGGAGGAAGAAGGTGTTTTGGAGTATTGAGGATGGCATCTATCATTTTTTTGTGTGTTTCGTTTTGGGGGAAATAAATAATAATAAATAATCTCTTGGTTGATTTTTAGAGAAGGAAGTGGGATACAAAGAGCAAGACATTGCTATTTGGCATATACACATTCTGCTGCACTGACTGCACTCAGGTTCCTTGGAATAAACAGAATATTGCTCCTTTGGTTTATGCCTCTCCTGGCACACATTCCTTCTTCCTCTCCCTCTTTTTTTGGCATTTCTACTGCAGCACTAAAAGGTTTGGGATGGAAATTCAGGTCTTTTAGGGGCTCTTAAACAGGTGATTTGAAACTACTGTGTGAGGAAGAAGCTCTTGCTAAGCAAATAAAGTTGATAATTTTCTCCCCAGTAAGAAAAGGAGCTGCCTGTCACATATTTACAAATCATGAGCGATTTTCTTACCTGGCCTTGAAGAACTGAAGGCCCATTTGATGTCTAAAATTAATAAATGAACAGTTTTCCCTCCACCTTGACAGAGGAAAATGGTAAAAATCATTTAAAGCAGCCTGTGGTGGTGCCAGAGTTGGAATCCCAGTATGATTTGTCACATAAACTGGGAAATAAATGTTTTATTTCCTCTCTGAAATTGCCATTAAGGGTCTGGGAACCACAAGTTGCCTTTTCCTGGCTCTCTCTTCTGTCCCTTTACAACGTCCATGCTGACATTCAAGATATTTGTTTCAGTAGAACAATAGAAATAATTTTCTCCTTCCTTCAGCATTTCACTTGGCAACATGTTATAGATGTATTTTTTTAATAATTTTTCTATGTAACAGTTAATGGCTTTTTTTTTTTCCCGGTGTCAAAGTTTGACAGACAAGAAAACCACGGTAAAATGAGAATTTTGAAGGCAAGTAAAGTACAGAGAAGGAACATTTATTCTCTTTAAGCTTTCTTTTTGAATGGAGAATGTGTTTTGATAGTCAAGCAGCATTTAAAGCATGTTATTTTTTAATTCTTATATAGCAAACCCCAAGATATTTGACTGAAGCAAAATTAATCACTGTGTTATTTCGGCATTCAGATGAAGATCTAGTGCTTTACAAAGCCTGCTGCTCCATCAATTTGTTCTTTGGGTTGAATTCAAATTGAGTTCATTTTTATAGATTCACTGCATAATACTCTTCTCTCTCCTCCCTCATTCATTAACCAATTTGTTCGTGCTACTCCCTTTTTATTGAACAGTAACAAAATTGCCGTGCTATCTCCCCAAATGAATATCATCATTCCTTGTCATGCATGGGCAAAAAATAAGGCTAATAATCCCTTTTTCCATACACCTTCCCTCTTTCAGGGCCAAGTCTCGTTTCTGCCCTGGAGGGAGCACGAGAGGAACGTTTTAAATCCCGTTCTTGGTGTATAAATATTCCAAGCCAGGCTCCTTTTGATTACTTGTGGGCCTTTGGAGCGTGTAGACCCTGCCAGTTGTGTGACACAACAAAAACCACATCAGAGCCTTGTCAAGGCTTGTCCTTGTACATGACACGCTGCAAACGCACTCCAGGGATTAAAACGCGTTCCTTTGACACCGGAGCGCGACGCGGCCGCGGCTCCTCCGCTCACCAAAACAATCGCCTGGGCCTCTCCTACTCCGACTTCTAGTCAATATTTCCTTGCTCTCAGATAAAGCTGGTTTTGGGTAGGGATATATTCCCTTTGCAGTGCTCTGGTTGTCCTCATTTTGTGTGGAATTGCCAGATTTAGGTGTTTTGGGGGACAGAGGTGTGGGAATCATGCGGTTTGTTTTACTGCTGCTTTCCGCTGTGGCTGAGGTCACTCGGTGTGCTCGGCTTGGAGAAGAACCTGAGGAAAGTCATTTTTAGATGTAATTTTAAGGTTTTTTTGTTTTTAAATATCTTTTCTAAGATAAAAGGTTTTAAGGTGTTTAAGGGGTTTTTAAATACCTTTTAATATCTTTTCCAATCATTGTCTGTCTGGGATATATTGAGGTGCTCAAGTGCTGTAGCAATAGGTGCCAATATAGCTAAAATATTGTACATAAACAATTAAAAAGGATATTTCAGGGAGAGGATGAGGCAAAAAGTGGAATATCATGGTGAAGTCTGTAGGTTTTAGGGGTGTTTTTACAAATTTTAAGAAATTTTTCCGTCCTATCAAGTGTTATATGATCTATTCTGTGGTAGCTGTACCACGATGTGCCTGGAGGAAAAACTACTCTGCCTCCTTTTTTTTAAAGAAAGGAAGAGTTTAAGGCTTAATAAATTTGGGATATTAAAACATCCTTTTAGTTCAGTACTAAGAATTATTCTCCTGATAGCCCAATCCTCTTAAGGCTGAGGGTCTTTAATTGCACTCAGCCCTGCAAAGTGCAGGGGAGTTTGGAGCTGGAAATTCAACATCATGCTGATGGTGTTTGTGTGTACAGTTGGGTGTTCAGGGAATCTGGAAAACAAAAATAAACTTTGAATAACGTAGGTAATGTAAAGATTTAAAGACAAAGAAACAAAACCTGATTTCAATGGGTAGCCAACAAAACTTTAATTTTGAAAGCAGAAATTGCTTTCAGCTGTCAGTGCTGCTGTAAAAAATTTCACACAGGAGTGATATGGGAGAAATTTGTCAACGTAAATTTGGGGTGAAGCAAAAGAAGGTAATAATATTTCTTGTCTCATTACTTTCAGTAATTTAGTTGAGTTTGGAAAATCCACCCCTGTGATAACATAATAAGATGGTGAGGTATCTATTTTTTTAGAGATATTTGAATTCAAATCACGCTTCTAAATAAATAAATAAACTTCATTACTTCTCATTTTCCTAATTATCATGCAGATAAACAGTGGGAATCGTGACATTAGGATAAGTAAGTGGCTTATGATTTTGCTTCAGAGGAAGAAAGTCTTGCTGTTCCCCCTTTTCCCCCCTTGGGCCATGCAGGAGTAATAAATGAGCAAATGCAGAGTAGTTTCTGATGGATGCTTAATGGGGCTGTGCTGGAGCCAAGGGCTGGTTTCTACAGCAGCTGTCACAATTCCGAGTCATTAACACACCTTCAATGCTGGCATTCCAAAATCAGGGCATTTCAAATCCATAAAGACAAAACTCCATGACTTTGAGAAAGGAGATTGGGGTTCAGGTGAGCGTTTCGGGCTCAGTGAAGTGTTGGAGTGTGGAGCATGAAGAGTGTGAATTTCAACAATTAAAAGTCATTTTGGAGGTTACAGGTTGACTTTCAAAGTTTATTTAAGTCTTTAAGCCTGTGAAGAACTCAGTGAGGGACTTCTGCACCCTTTTGCTGGGTGGTTCCTGCCTTTGGAGCCAGAGAGCTGCTTGGAAATCTTCTGGGAGGGAAGAGAATTATTGTGGGCAGCGATAACGAGTCATTCCCAGCGTGTAAAACAACTGAAATACTCAAATATCCCAAATATTCAAGTCATGCCAGCAGACTCACAACAGTGGCTTCATGTGCATCGTATTTTGGAGTGAGGAAATACTTCTGTGGAATAACTATCAGGTTTTCTTTTAATGCTCTGCAAAGAAGGATAATTAGTGGGGGTTGTTTCTGCCTTCATAAAGGGACGTCTAAGAAGTGCTCAGATAAAGAGGTCAGCTGGATCTTTGTTTTACATCCTAGGAACTCATGTCATATTTTAATTTTCCTGCTCACTTTTATCTGCCTGTTTGAAGCATAAGAAAAAACCCCAAACCCTTGTAGTTATTCCTTTTCAAAGCAATGATGTAGGAAAAAGATACTGAACTTGAGCAAATCATTCTTTGAACCCACTACCTGCAAGTGAGGGAATGCACAGCACAAAAATAGCAACCTTTGATGGGTCTGGAAAGTTAATTTCAAATTTTTGTAAGAACAGCCTTGACCTTGAGGAAAATAAGGGGATATTGACCCTCAGCACATCTGCAGGTGACACTGAGCTGACAGAGAGTAGGTTTGGAGTGGAGGTTAGGGAAAAATATTTCCCTGTGAGGGTGAATTGGATGTGGAATATCATGGAAAAAGCTGTTTGTAATTTTCTATTCAGAGTGCTGACAGTTCAGTGCCTGACAATGGGTAAAGGTGGTAAATAAGTGAGATTTAAAGATTAGAGAAATACAAAGTTCAGAACTGAAGTTCACCAGAGAAGAAATATCGCATTAAATAACTCCTGAAATCATGATTTTGCTGTGTTTTGTTGTTTTGGTGCTGCCTGCTTCACAGTCATTTTTTTCTGTTTTAAAAAACAAATTTTCCTTCTCTTCATCTTTCTAAAGTCCAGATAAGTTCACATCATATTTTAGATATTGGGGAGAGTGAAATAACTCTTTTTCCATGTGGACTGCTAAACTAACCCAGGACATTCTTTAACCTTTCCAAGTTGTCCTGAAAACAAAAAGTAATTTTTACTGTTGGAATTGTGACTCGGTGCTGGTTTTGAGTAGGCTCATATCTGAGTTTTAATTCCTTTTAAATGTGACTATTTCTTTCATAAATTCTGCTTTTAAATTGTTTTATTGGACATATTTCTGTCTAAATTTTTCCCAGTACCCCACTTTGTTCTCAGATCTGTTTATTTCCATCCCTGCCAGCTCCTGGAGGTTCCTCCTGCCCTTGTTCACCCCAGTTCTTCATTTTTGCTTTATTTTTCTCCAGCTCTCCCCCTTTTTTCCCTCTCCTTGTGGAAGAACCACAACATCCTTTTGTTCTTATCTTCAGGACAAACTTCTGCCTCTTTTCTCTGATGCCTGGGAGGTTTTTTGTCCTCTTGGCCTCTCTTGCCCGATGCTGCAATGTTGCAGAGTTGGTGGAAGGAATAATTGCAAGCAGAATTCCCTATAATCCCTGCATTCCTGGGAGGACTTTCTGTGTTCTACAAAGCTCTGGAGATCTCTTGGCTCCCTTTTTCTATTTTGTTTTATTTTTCCCCAGGGTCTTATGGACATGGTTAAGTTAAATTTGACTTTATTGGAAATAAAAAGGAGGAAATGCCCTGAAACCGTCATGGTGGGCACCTCTCTGCTGGCTCTAACCTGATTCCTTGGAAACTCCATGAATGCTGAAATTTCTCAGCAGAAGAAAATGAAATTCTATTTATTATTAGTGAAGGGTTTTCTCTCTTTTTGACGTGGATGAAATGAATTTGGCTTAGGCCCTCAGAAAAGGTGGAGATGAAGCGTGGAGCATCTTTAACTCTCTCTCGTGCTTCTGGAACTGTAGCTCGAGGGTCTGTGGAGTGGAAAATGAATGGAAAGTAATTTTATTTTATGGAGAGGGTGACACAAGGTTTTTCTACTGGTGGAACAGTAAGGAGACAACTATTTCTTTTCCAAGTAGTTTTCAGTGCAAGTCTGATCATAATTTGTAAGGAAACGAGAGGGTTTTAAAGTCAGATTTACTGTTTTGGTTTCAAGGGTGTGATGGTTATTTATACAGAGGAACAAAACTAATTAGGTGAATCTTCAGTTTATGCTGCCTTAAAAGTTTAGTATTTAGATTTTTTTTTTCCTTTGTACAGGCCTGGATATAAAGCTTTCATCCTAAGTATCCCTGCACAGTCATTGCCAAAGAGAGGAACATTTTCCCTGCCTACATTTCAGGTGGTTACAGGTGACATCAGCTGTGCCAGAACTTTTCACCCTCAGATCTCTTTAATATTAAAGAAAAACAGATGCTTTCAGGATGCAATCTGAGCTGTTTCAGATGCCAGCTTTCTGATGAAATGGATTTTCCTGAAGAAGTGTCCATGTCTCTGTAAATGCTTCTCTGGCTTGAGGGCTTCTGGTTGTCTTCCTGTGTAGACAACTTAAATAATTGAGGTGATTTTCACAGAAAAGATGTAAATATTATCATGGCCCTCACATCCACGGCACACAAAAGCTGTTGATTATAAATCAGAAACATCCTGTGTGACAGGACAAGGAGCAGTGATTTGGAATTGAAAGAGGATGGATTTAGATTGGACAGAATTGGAAGCAGTTTTATGTGATGTGGCTGGGACACCCTGGCACAGAATTCCCACAGAAGCTGTGGCTGCCCCTGGATCCCTGGGAATGTCCAAGGCCAGGTTGGACAAGGCTTGGAGCAACCTGGGACAGTGGAAGGTGTCCCTGTCATGGCAGGAGTTGGAATTAAATGATCCCAGAGGTCCCTTCTAACCCAAATCACTCCAGGATTCCCTTTCAGAACTTTTTTTTTCCCCCTTTTAATAATTTTTATAATAATAATTAATAAGATTGGAGGTAGTCAGGGGTTTTACCCTGGGCTCCCTTTTTCCTTTGGAATCTGTCATATGCTCCATAGTTCTGTTAATTGAAGGTTTTAACTCTTTGGCCTTAAAATCTCTTTGGTTCCATGAGGAATCCCAAATTTCTGCTTGTTCCTGCATTCCTGGGGATTGGGGCATGTCCTGCAGGATTAATTCTGGATGTGGCCACAGGGGAATGGAAGTGGATTTAGAGCCCCTTCCCACAGAGAGGTTTTGGTTTTGTGCTGCAGGTTCTCATGCAAGGGCTTCCCTAAATTTCTGGAGGAGCTGCCTGTGCTTTCCTGGAATTTCCTGCTGTGTTCTTGGCAGGATGCTGTGATAGCACTTTAAGAGAGTAATAAATAGCTTGTGTAAGTCGTTCCTTTAAGTTAGAGTTTCTATAGAACAATTTTACAAATTGTTGCATGTCACAGCTGTAAATGGGTCGAGCACATCGCCGAGTGTGGAGCTGACAACAACAAAAAAATCAGGGCTTGTACTACTCGTGAGAAGAAAAAAAGCTATTTTATACTCCATTAAACTGTTACACATCATAAATAATTTATGCTCAGCCTGCTCCGTTCTGTAGCAAAGATGATAAAAGTCGACATTTGCGGAGCATTTTCATGGATATCATCATTTTCATGACTTTCTGTGTAAGAGAAACCTCATTCCTGCAGTGTTCCCCTGGTCATTTTGTGGCTGGAACTGGGTTAAATGGTAAGAGTACATTCAAAAGTGAGTCCCTGAGTCTTGCTCTGAGTTCCACAAGTATCTAGAATGGATTTAAAATATATTACAGAATTATTTGGGTTGGAAGGGACCCTAAATGTGATTTAATTCCACCTCCCTGTTTTAGGCAGGGATGTCACCTACTTGAGCAGGGTACATATGTATTGTCTATATATAATTTTGCTCCTTTTATTTAATATTCTAATTTTTATTGGTTATTTCTATCATTTCCAGCAGTGTCTGAACACCTCATGTTATCAGGATGTCTCTGTTCCCAGACCAGAATATTGATGATTTTTCTACTTTATACTGAACTTTTAGACAATTCATACATTTTCTCAAGTATACAGGAAGGTTTTGAGAGTTTTCTGTGTTCTTAAATAAGCCCTTTGATTTGCCAGTGAAAATGTCTTCATTTTTTCTTGGTGAAAAACCCTCAAACAAAATAGCATTGCAAAAATAAAACATGCCTGGAGATTAAAAAAAAGCCCAAACAACAAAGCTGAAGTCTTTTGGACAGCAGCATTTTTTAAAATGTGGAATTGAAAAGCCGACTGAATTTTTCAAGATTGTAGAGAAATGTCTGAATGGAGAACTAGTTCTGTTTATTTATAGAGTGTTTTGGTGCTTCTGAGTGTGTTAGTGCTGTGTTTTCCTGAGGTGTGGTGCCTGATGTGAAAACCTCAAAGGCTGAAATGGGCCTTCACCGAGAGCTGCCTGATTTCCTTTTGCTAATGAAAGTATAAAATGTGATTTTCCTAAATGGGAACTGCTTAATCCAGTGAGTGGAAATGTCCAGAACTGATTCAACTTGGGGGGGGGAACAGTGCTGGATTTAAGGATGAATCCAGAGTGCCATTAATAGAAATTACAGTTCCAGTGTTGCTACTGGGAGTTCATCCTTAGCCTAGAAACGAGATAACATCAACTTCTTGTGTTCCTGTGAAGACTGCAAATATTTCCCAAAAGAATCTGCTTTTTGACAAATCAATTCTCATGTTTATACTCCTACACAAAATACAGTCAGTTGGGTTGGAAAAATCCTTAAGATCCTCCAGTCCAACCATTCCCAGCACTGCCAAGGCCACCACTGACCATGTCCCCAGGTGCCACCTCCAGTTTTAAATCCATTTAAAGATGGGGACTTCACCCCTGTTCCAGTGCTCATTATTTCACTGATAGTACTGATAAAACACTTGATATTTGTGTTTAATACCTTCGTAGTGTTGAATTTTAAATGGTGGCAGAGATTTTTTGGGTTTTGTGTGTGTTCTTCAAAGTATTTTTGTGTAGATTTAGTGCATCTTTATAACAGAAATGTCACCTTCAACGTGTTTGGCATTAAAGGAATAATCAAGTAGTTTTGGTCTCTGTGAGAAAGTGGGTGTGTAATTATATCTTAAATTTCTCTTTGGTGTTACCTGTCCCTTTAAAGCCGCTTAAACCTGGGCAGAATATTGCAGAAAATGTCTTGTAGATAATGAAATTCATGGTCCTCTGCCAGGAGATGACTTTGACTGGGGAACTGTCCTCGGACAAATTAGTGATGGTTCCCTTTGTGTAGAACATTGCAGAAACAGCAACAGCCATATTAAATCTTAATCAATAACAATGTTTCACTAATTACAGGAGCGAGTTTGTATATTGGATAAATTGCTGTTTGTAAACGTTGTATTATATTAACTAAACTAGCTAATTAGCAGAGCAGAATAAACATAAGGTTTGCTAAAAGCTTCCATCCGTGGCTCAGAGCAGTGGCTGCTGTCTAATATTTCAGTCAATGTGGAAAACAAGGTAATGACATTATAAATACATTTATAACGCAGGGTGATTTCTTCTAAAATGCATGTAAGTATTATTGCTTTACTATGAAATATGATTTATTTAATGCATTTCAGCCCCCATAATATTAAGATATAATTGAGATGGGGGGAAAAAATTGCATGCAGTCAGAGTCTGCATGAAAGTGAATCACAGTCGAAATTGCTTGTAATTTTAAAGGCACTTAGGGGAATCGTGAAATTTAGCTAATGCAGCCTTTGGTGTAAAAAATGGGAAGAAAACAATTGGCCAGTCTTTCAAGTTTTATTTGACTTCACATGGTGAGGGTTTTTTTTTTTTGTTTCTTGGTGACAGCCAGGCTGGGAATGAATAAACAGAGCTGCTAAAACTTTATCCCCATCTCGTGATGAGAAATAGCTGCAGATGTGGTGAGGGTTGGGCATTTAGAGTGAGCAGCCAGAACAGAGCTGGGGGTGAAGCCAGGGGAAGGGAGTGAGTGAGTGATAGCACAGCCAGCGCTGATGATCTGAGATGGGAATCGTTCTGCTGGTGCTGGGAATTCTGATGGTTATTGCTTTCAAAAGGCTGAAGCTTTCAGGTCTGGCCTTTATGGTTTAATTACTGTGTGAGCAGTTGCTGGTGATTTCACTAAATCACAGAGCTCCCACCACCAGCCCAGCTCTGCCCCAGCAATCCCACTTTTCTGCTAATGGACACCAGCTTGGGCTTAGCTTAACATGAGCTGGAGAGAATCTGGCACTGCTCATCGTCCTCAAGCTGGGTCTGCCTCCAAAGATGGAATAAACAAGTCAGAATAACCCCAGCAGCCGGGCCGAGATCACTTGATCTCAGTAGGAGATAAAATGGGTGCTTGTAAAACAAAGCTCTTTTTGGTTTTTATGATAAATAGCTTCTGTTGAAGAGATGACTTGGTGCTTTTAAGACAATTTTTATTTCTTGTGTAAAATGTATTAATGATTCCATAAAATATTAATCATAGAATCACAGGGTGGTTTGGGTTGGGAGGGATTTTTAAAGCTTGTCCCATTCCATCCCCCTGATTACAGGAAAGTGTTCAGACAGAGAATCCTGCAATGCTTTGGGTGGGAAGGA